>NC_081405.1:55391993-55691993 GCF_030272615.1 Cryptomeria japonica
TCCCCTCTCTCTCTCTCTCTCTCTCTCTCCTCTCTCCTCTCTTCTCTCTCTCTCTCACTCTCTCTCTCCTCTCTCTCTTCTCTCATCCTTTTCCAATTCTCCCTCTCTCCCTCTCCCTCTCTCTCCCACTTCCTTTGTCCAATCACCCTCTCTTCCTATCCCCTACTCTCTCTCTCTCCTCTCTCCTTCTACTCTCTCTCTCTCTCTCTCTCTCCTATTCCCAATCTTCCTCCCTCACTCCATCCCCCCTCTCTCCTTCTCCCTCTCTCCTCCCCCTCTCCTTTTCCTAATCTCCCTCTCTCTCCCTCTCCTCTCTCCCTCTCCTCCCCTCTCCTTTTCCCAATCTCCCTCTCTCTCCCTCTCCCTCTCTCCTTTCCCAAATCTCCCTCTCACTCTCCCTCCCCCTCTCCTTTCCCAAATCTCCCTCTCACTCCCCTCTCTCCAATTTCTCCTCTCCTCTCTCTCCTCTTCTCCCTCTCTCTCTCATCTCTCTTTCATCTCTCTCTCTTTCTCACATCATCTTCCCTCTCATCTCTCTACTTCACTCTCTCTCTCTCTCTCTCTCTCTCCTCTCTCTCTCTCTCTCTCTCTCTCTCTCTCCTTTTCCCAATCTCCTCTCTCTCCCTCTCTTATCCTATCTCCCCCCGATCTCCGCCCTCCCCTCTCTCTCTCCCTCTCCTCCTAATTTCTCCTCTATCTCTTCCCCTCTCTCTTCCTCCCCCTTTCCTTATCCTACTCTCTCTCTCTCTCTCTCTCTCTCTCTCTCTCTCTCTCTCTCTCTCTCTCTCTCTCCTTTTCCCAATCTCCCTCTCTCTCCCTCTCTTTATCCTATTCTCCCCATCCTCCGCCCTCCCTCTCTCTCTCCCTCTCTCCTAATTTCTCCTCTATCTCTCCCCCTCTCTCTCCCTCCCTCTCTCCTTATCCTATGCTCTCCCTCTCCCTATCTCCTATTCTCTCTCTCTCTCTCTCTCTCTCTCTCTCTCTCTCTCTCTCTCTCCCTCCCTCTCTCCCTCTCCTTTTCCCAATCTCCCTCTCTCCCTCTCCCACTCCTTTTCCATACACACTCTCTCTCTCTCTTCTGTTTCCCAATCTTCCCCCCGCTCTCCATCCCCCCTCTCTCCTTCTCCCTCTCCTCCTCTCCTTTTCCTAATCTCCCTCTCTCTCCCTCCCTCTCTCCCTCTCCCCCTCTCCTTTTCCCAATCTCCCTCTCTCTCCCTCTCCCCCTCTCCTTTCCCAATCTCCCCCTCACTCTCCCTCCCTTTCCCTCTCCTTATCCTATTCTCTCTCTCTCTCTCTCTCTCTCTCTCTCTCTCTCTCTCTCTCTCTCTCTTCCAATCTCCCTCTCCCCCTCTCCTTTTCCCAATCTCCCTCTCCCCCTCTCCTTTTCCTAATCTCCCTATCTCTCCCCTCTCCATCCTCTCTCTCTCTCTCTCTCTCTCTCTCCTCTCTCTCTCTCCTCTCTCTCCTCTCTCTCTCTCTCTCCCTCCCTATCTTCCTATCCCTTCTCTCTATGTCCCCCCTCTCCTTATCCTATTCTATCACTCTTCCTACTCTCTCTCTCTCTCTCTCTCTCTCTCTCTCTCTCTCTCTCACTCACTCTTTGTTTCCCTTTCTCTCCATGTCTTCCTATCCCCTTCTCTCTCTATCGCTAACTCTCTTCGTCCCCCTCTCCTTATCCTATTATATCACTCTTCCTACTCTCTCTCTCTCTCTCTCTCTCTCTCTCTCTCTCATCTCTCTCTCTCTCTCTCTCTCTCCCCACTTCCTATTTGGTTCCTAGTTTTATATAACTCGTACGGGTTATGCAAAACTAAGACAAAAACTTTTAGTTTTGCATAACCCGCGGGTTTCTAAAAAAGTATAATGTTCTTCAAAACCCTTTAAGGGTTTTGAGGAACTTTTCATTTTTTATTATTAAATATAATGTTCCTCAAAACCCTTTAAGGGTTTTGAGGAACTTTTCATTTTTTATTATTAAATATAATGTTCCTCAAAACCAGTACGAGTTTTGAGGAACTTTTGATTTTTTATTATAAAAAAATAATGTTCTTCAAAACCAGTACGGGTTTTGAGGAACTTTTGATTTTTTACTATAAAATATAATCTTCCTCAAAACCCGTACGGGTTTTAAGGAACATTTGAATTTTTATTATAAAATGTAATATTCCTCAAAACCCGTACGGGTTTTGAGGAACTTTTTGTTTTTTAATTGTTTTTGGCTAGGCTTGGTGTTACCAAGCCTAGCGCATTTTTGAATTTCCAGAACACGCACGGGTTATGAGAAATTTTGTTTTCTTTTTGCATGTGGCCACTTTTCTGTTCACCATCTTGGTGCACTTACCCATATCTTGAAGCGATTTAGGATGGAGGATTGTAAGCCAATGTCTATGCCACTTGTAACCAACTGGAAGAAGGTTGATGCTTCTAGATCAGAGGCAATGGACCCAACTTTGTATAGATATTTG
Organism: Cryptomeria japonica; assembly: GCF_030272615.1. Classification (NCBI taxonomy): domain Eukaryota; kingdom Viridiplantae; phylum Streptophyta; class Pinopsida; order Cupressales; family Cupressaceae; genus Cryptomeria; species Cryptomeria japonica. Next base: position 55,394,459 of record NC_081405.1, read on the forward strand.
ATAGGCTCTCTTATGTATCTAGTCAACACTAGGCTAGACATTTGTTTTGCAGTGAATTCACTTAGTCAGTTTATGATGAAATCTAAATGCGTGCACTGGATAAATGTGAAGCATGTTTTGAGGTATCTCCAAGGCACAGTTGATTATGGATTGAGGTATATTCAATAGGATGGAGTGAAGCTCGAGGGGTTTACCAATGCAAATTGGGCAGGAAGTACCGCTGACAGAAAGAGCACTTCAAGGTGTTGTTTCAGCTTGGGATCAGGAGCAGTCTCCTGGTACAGTAGGAAACAGACGTCAATTGCATTGAGTTCTACAAAGGTCGAGTATATGGCAGCCAGTATCGCTACATGTGAGGCTATCTGGCTTCAAAAACTTCTAGCTAGGCTTTTTTATCAGAAGCTAGATCCTATGGTCATTTACTGTGATAATTAGAGTTGTATCAAACTCTCTAAGAATCTGGTGTTTCATGACAAGTCAAAGCACATTGAGATCAAGTACCACTTCATTAGGGATTATGTGGAGAAGGAGACAGTGAAATTGCAATACATTCCTACGAACGAACAGGTAGCAGACATTCTCACTAAAGCTTTGGTGAAGAGTAAGTTTCTATTCTTTAGGGATAAGTTGGGTGTTGTGCAAAACACCTTCCTCACTAAGAGGGAGTGTTAATTTTTCTATAGTTCGAAAGGTGTGATTGTGGAAGTTTCTTAAGTGCAGCTCGTGTTGGATGTTCAGCAAGAGGATATTTTTTATTTTTTATTTAGAATGTTTCTTAGAGTTGTGAGGTTATTTCCAAGAATGGTTTTATGTGTGAATAGCCTTAGTTGTGTAAGACAAGTTACCTTTCTCATGAGTCATGTAAGGAAAGATCCTTTCCCAAGTCATGTAAGGAATGTTTCTCTTAGAATGTATTGTGTGAGGAAAGTTTCACTTATCTTGCATAGTTGATGTTTTCATCAAGAAGGCTATATGTGTAAGATTTTTGTAGTAACTAGAATGTGATTCTTCTGAGATTGGAAGATTTGTGAAGTGATTTCTTGAAGGAAAGTTTGCTCTTGAAGCTGAATAGAAGATTCAATATTTGCAGATTTTTCCCCGCATTGGGGTTTCCTGGGTATATCCGTGTTATCTGTGTCTATGTGTTTGGTTTCTTTTGAATTTGCTTCCATTGTTAATTTAGTTAAATAATCCAGAGTATTAATTGTTACAAATCAGATAATTTATTTTTTGTGATATTTGTTGAGCAATTAATCGGTTGCTAGGTTATAGAAATTAACAAGAGCCATGTCCACCTCTTCAGCTTCAAATTTAGATTCGAGCTCTAATCTCTCTCCTTTGTCATCTTCATCAAATAATTTTTTTTCTCGTCACTTTCTTCTACCTAACTCAAGGTTTCCTTATCTTCATAGCTGCTCTCATGAAGGGGCATGAAATCTAGGTCGCCATCATAGAGACTCAACTCACACGTCTCCTTCACCTGCCCGTTCACTCTATTAACCTCTTGAGCCTTCTATGTGGGGGAAATAAGCTTGAAAACTATCTCCTAAGGCTATCTCTTTTTGTCAGGAACATGGAGGACATCAGTCTTCTTATAATTACAAAAATTCTTTTTGATGTGGCCTCGCTTGCCACAATACCAGCAACCACCATTTCTAGGTTTGTAGTTTGACCTTCTTCATGATTTCTCATGATTGCTTTCATTTTTCCATCTTTCTTCATCATCATATTCTTGGATCTTGTCCACAAACTTGACATCTTCATCTTCATCTTTCCAGAAATCCCACCAATGTACATGGCGGACTATTTTAGCCTTCACTTGCACAACCTAACTTCCTTTCAAGTCTAAATTGCTGAGAAACTTGTCAATGATGCAATCTGCTTCATCTTCTTCCATCTCTGCTCAAAGACTTAACCTGAGCTCTGATACCAATTGTTAATTTAAACTAGTAGAGAAAGGATATAAACAACACATAACAGTTGAAAGTAGATTAAGACAAATACACAAAATAACACATAACACAAGTTTTAACGCAGTTCACCACTAAGTGGCTACGTCCACCAGAAAGAAGTGAGAATGATCTATTAACCAAATATCCAATACAATACATACATGGGCTGCACACAACCATGTATACAAACGTATTCAGATATGAAATGAATAGCTAGGAGAAGGCGAAAGGTCATCTAACCATTGGGCTTCACATTCCCAATAGTCAACTTGTCCTCTAACAGAGAAAAAATTTAATACAAAACACTCATTCTTTAGGCATCAAGATAAATATCACCTCTCTTCTTATTTATATTCTATAGAACAAATTACACAGAATATCATAAGATCAATATCTTCTCTCCATTTAGTTAATCTAGATTAAATTTATTTAATTGATTGCATTTAATTAGCTAGTTTATATTCACTTTAAATAGAAATTATTAAATTAACAATATAATTCTAATAGTTTGTATAACATCACTTTTGTAGTTTTGAGTGTAAAATTAAATATGATAAGTAATAAATAATGAAAAATAGGAGAAGGTTAAATATATTACGATATGTAACTATAGACGAATAAAAAAACAAGGTTGCATTGCACCATAGTTCCAATAATAAGTTAATAATATCATTTATATGTTAATATTAATGAACACAAATGTATTTAGTTATTTAGTTTGAGTAAATATATATATTTTTTAGGAAATAAGGATTTAATACAAGAGCTTAAAGAAATAGCACGTAATTCAATATAAAATAAATAATTCATTTTATAGTTAAAGTCTTCCAAATAAAATAAAGTCTTCATTTTATAGAGAAAGTAATCTTATGTCTATTTAATCTGTCTTAGGATCCTTAAATAATTTTCACTTTGAATAAACTTATCTCCAACCAATAGGAAAAACTATTTACAAGAGAAAGTAACCTTATGTCTACTTAATATGTCTTAAGATCCTTAATCACATAACTACATCATTCTTAACTTTTGTAAGATTATATCAATATTTAAAATGTAGTATGATAACTATTATGTTAAGGCGAAAATGTAATAATAATTATTTAATGTCTATTCAATAGTTAAAATAAATTGAAATTTAATTATTAAAAAGAAAAATAATTTATTATTGATTTTTTATGATTTTTAATTTTAAATTTTAAGTATTTAATTTTTTATTTATTTTTAAATTCCTCATAAACTTAATAAATTATACTAAAAATGAAATATTGATAAATAAAATAACTATATTTTAGTATTATGCATTAATCAATTCATTTTTTAAAAAAAACTGAAAAACGTTTACTTTAAACTTATAAGATAAAATTCGGTCTAGTGACAAAAACTTTTGTCCAATCACAACAATGATAAAGTTGTTTTCTTTAACATATCTATAAAAAATGTTGACTTTTCATTATCAAATATTTTTAAACTTAAAATATTTTTTTGTCCCAAGTACTAATAGTTAGGAAATATGTAATAATAATAATATAATATAATATAATAGTATAATATAATATAATATAATATAATAGTATAATATGATAATAGTGTAATTATATAATACAATAATATTTAATAATATGTAATAATAATATTATAATATTAATATATAATATAATTTTTATTAATAATATAACATTATTATCTAATAGCTATAATATTATCTTAATTATATTATTTTATTATTGTTAATAAAATCTTTATTATCTTTAATTTAAAAAATAAAAAATTAATATTCAATTTTTTTAGACTTAATTCTCACATTTTAATAAATTTAATTTTTATATATAAAAATTAAAAATATATAGTAAAAAATAGTCTATTTTGATAAAACTTAAATATAGAATAATAACTATTTTGAAACTAAAAATGAAATCTTATTAAATAAAATACCTAGTTTTACATGAAAGTAGATTACTTAGTTAAGTTAAAAAAAAAATTTTAATTAATTTGTTCACTTACTGGTTGTTTTTTGGTAATCATTTCTCTTTATGGCTAGATATGGGTAACTTTGCCATGAGCTTTTGTTTCACATTATGTAGAGTTGGTCCCTCTGTGGAATCATTTTGTTCTGCGGGTACCCTGCTAGTTAAGCAGTTGCTTTAATGATTGGGTCTATTGTAAAGATATGAGGGAATTATTTTCATCTTTTCGTATGAGTTCTCTTGCTTGGCAGTTTCTCTCATGATGTTGAGATAATCATACATCGGTTATCCTTTTCTCTGTTATATTTCGGATGAGGGACAGGTTATTTGGTAGTGCAGATGGCTCCTTCTCTTGTTGTTGTTGTTATGGCTTTTGCTTTGGATTCTTTTATGGATAGGCCTCTCCCTGATTCTTGAGGGTTTTTTCCATCCTTCTCTGCTTATTATATGAATGGGCATATGTTTGCTAACTATTCTTGTGTTGTCAGGACTGCTTTTACTTGGTTCCCTTCTGGTTGTGGGTTTGTTCTCTGCAGGGCCTTGGAGTCATGTGGTGCATAGATAGTTTGGTCCCTTTTGGGTGATGACACTGTTTTTGTGGACATGGTGGTCTCATTTTGGGGTGCCATCTTCTTCACTGATTCCTATAAGCTTTTTCCAAGCTTCCTTTATATCTAATGCGATTGATATTGTAATCAGGGTTTGTATCTGGGTTGCCTATGGGCTTTTGTAATGGGTAAATAGGCTTTTGTTTTTTGAGCAATACTGAAGGGTTTTCTTACTGGTTCTTTCCCTTCAGTGCTTGTTGAACCAGACACCATGTAAAAAATATAAAGATTTAATATAATTTCAGTAGTTCATCCACTTTTATCAAAAAAAAAGAAAAAAAAGATAAGACTAGTATATATATATTATTATATATATAAAGTAAGCCAAGCTTTAATTTTTTATTATATAATAAAGTTAAATTACTGAAATAATAGAAAAATTAAAGCTTCTATACATAGTGTCTAGGAAAGAAGCATCATAGATGACAGCAAGGAACTGCAAACTTTATTCATTTAATATAATAAAAGTTACCTATATTTTCTTTTGATTCGATATGATTGTTTTATCCTCAGGGTGGACTGCAGTAATCAACAAAATGATATTAATATTTAAATATGGATGCATCTTCAACAATTAAATTCATATTGAGGAATGAATTGCAGTAATGTGTTGTAATGCATATGTTGGGCATTTTTCAAACCTTAATTGGATGGAGCAATCTCTACCGTCAAATCTTTAATTGCATGGATATAGAAGTTTAGACTATTCAAAATATTATATGAAATTAAAATTATTAATGTTTAATAATTTATGTTCCTCTTATCAAAATAAGTTCAAAACTTAATAGTAATTACAATATTATCTGAATTTTACTATTGTAAATGATTTTTAATTTTATTTTAATCAACTTCTTTAAAAAATAAATTTTATTTACAATTTATGAAGATTTCAATTATTTTCTTTAATTATTATTTTGTGAAACAAAAATTAAAATCTAGATTTACTATTGTTTCAAGTTAAACATAAAAAGGATACAAAGTATTATAATTAGGAATAAAGATCAAATTAAAGATTTAAAAAATATTTTTTCAATTAAGAATAAAGGAAAATAATTGATGTAGGTGTCTAATACAAAAGTCTTCAATTTTAAGAAAAATTACAAATGTTTTATAGGTCATATATTTTTAGGAAAGAAAAAATAGTTGCCAAGCTTTATATAACATGTCTCTCATATACTTTTGACCCCACAATTTACTTAATCTAAACATATTTTATTTTAATAAATTGAACACAATGTCATAATTGTGATGCAATATCTTTAATAAGCACAGTCTACATGAATAGGAAAGTATAACACATGCTTATTGTAATAGCATCATTTTTTGCAATTATATCCTTAAGATGTTTCTTTATTTTAAGATTCATCTCGCCTATTATAAGGTTCATGGAGATCGAATTATCAGTTATAGTTTCCTAAAACCATGTTTGGAAATTATGAGTTTGCATATGATAGATGGATATTCCTCATCATGACCGAGTAGTTTTAATAGTAGATGTTTGTCTATAGTTAGATAGTTATTGAATAAATAACAGTAAGTTAGAATCTCTCTCTTTCTCTCTCTCATATATATATAAAACATTTTAAGCCTATTTTGGTACTATTCTACTTGATTGTTGTCATATGCTACTATTGAGACTACATTGTACATCCTAGGTTTTTATACATTGCTACCACCTTTACTAGTCCCTATTTGAGAGGACTAGAGCTCCAAGTTCCCTATTATGAGTGGACTAGAGTACCCAACACCCTATTGGCTCCAAAGGGGGCTCAAATTCAAATGTGTGTGTGTTAGACTCTATCATTTGTGATATGATCCCAATTTTTTTCTTTGACTATTGGATGTTGACCTAAATTCATAAATAGCTTATGAAACCTGTTTAAAGCAATATTTTATCATTCGGAAATATTAAGAAGTTTTAGGAGCTCCTAATCATGATCAATAAAGCATTGTAGATTTGAGTATTAAACATATTAAGTAGTAAGAGAAAACAAACTTTGAGTATGATTCATGATTGACTTTGTCATGTCTTATCATATTATTACATCAACACTTTAATAAATTGTCTAAATAGAATTGCATCACCATCATTATAAATCCTAATGTAATATATTTTCATTTCAACATTTCAATTATGATTTAGCCTCTCTCCTCCCTAAGGATATGATCTATTCTCATCAATCATAGCTATAGTGATAGTGAAAACACCAACATGGAGCTTGACTTAGGCAAGCCCCTATACAACACAACCATTTTTCTCTCTTTTCATGTGTCTAGGTGCATATATGATAATAGATAGTGTCGTGAGAGCATATAGAGAAGATAGTGGTATGTGGTCTCAAACTTCAAATAGGAAAATACCCTTGGACTAGGGTGCCCTCCAACTATGTCCAACACTTTTCAACTAATTTTTGAAGGAACACAACTACAAGGCCTTCTAATTAGAAACTTGGAACTATTAGTTTCTATAGACACCCACAAATTAGAGCACCCTCCAAGTGTGTCTGGTATTTCCTACTCTAGATTGTAGCTAAATGTTCTTCTCTATCTCCTATTCATAGATCTGAGCTAGTGTGTTGATTTTTCAGTTTTGTATCTTACTAGATTTATGCTAAAGATTATTATTATCCTATCATTTAATCTAGTTCATTGGAACACTTCTAAATATCAATTTCATTGTAACAAAAGTAATCATAACACTTACTACTCAACTCTTCTTTTAGCATTCTTTTTCCTCTATATAACCACCTAAGTCATGTTGTGAAAAATAATAATATGACTAGGGAGAACCTACTTTCATTACTCTTGATCCCTACTATTTCACAGCATTTCAAGTATTCATTTGACAAATGTCCATGGATTTTATTCTCTAAAGCATTCTCATAAGCTAGTGGTTAAGACCATTTACCAAAATTTGATGACAATCACAAATAAAGGGAGCAACCTATTAATCTCTACATTAACATAGATCCTATTGAAAGTCAACCTCTCCTTGATCTAGTGACATCATTAATAGTGATAAATTGAATTAGCAATTCATTCTAACAATTCTTCCTCTCAATACTCAGGAGGAAGATTGGGTGACCCAATCCAAATATAGACATGTGTATCAAATATGTATATGGTAAGGATAAAGCCCTATTTTTATCTATAAAGAGATAGATATGATTTTCCCAAAAAATATAAACCTTCAACAAGGATTATAACACTATCCTCTTAACAAGGAATAGAAAACAAAAAGAAACAATTATCTAACACACATCCACATTCACCTTTTGATTTCCACCTTTTCTTAACCCATTTTCTGACTATATTGATATATTGTAGGAAACAATAAAATTAACAACTAGGGTATATTATTGAGTCTTGGGATAAATACTTCTACCACTATGTCTAGCACTTCAAGCAATATCTTGTCATCCTTGTTTGCAATCTAAACCAAACAAGAAACCAAATAAGTCATGATTTAATTTCCCATGAGAGTGCAAACACATGATCATGAATTTGACACACTAAAAGAAGGTTGACCAATATCCAATATAGTAACTCTAAGAATAGAATCACAAAAGACCCCTTTTTCTTATGTAATTTATTCTAAGAAGCCATCAGTAATCCATGTACCCCTACTCATGAAATGTTGTTCAATGAGTTTGAATAAAAAACTACACAGTTGAATCCTGATAGCAATATCATAGTCATAAAAGTATTTTAAGGTTCCTCCAAAGATACAATCTTGTAACAATCAATCCACCACTATAGATGTAACCAGATATGCTTCTATTTACTTTGTTGGTGTTCTCAAAAAATACATTTTTTTCTTATATATCGGCTGTAAGATTATTATTTTTGGGTTTTCTTTCTTCGTTAATTTTTTTCTCTAATATACGACCCTTTATAATTTCAGTGCCAGGAAAAATGCAAAGAACCAAACATCAAAAGCTTGTGAAGCATTATATAAGCCCAATATACCATGAATCAACCATGTAAGTTATGAAATTAGAACTTGAGACTACTTTAATCTTATAGATAGGATTGAAACCATTACATTCTACCTGCATGATATTTTATATTCAATTTGATTTGGAGACAGCCTATGAAATGAAGGAAATGAGATTTTTTTCTTTGAAGTGTTAGACATCTTTGTTGATTATGACAGTGGAAAAGAAGGTCTTTGTAGAGTTACATCATAATTTATTTAATATATAGCTTGTCCATTTTCTAGCTTGTGTTAAGTGGAAATAAAGATTTTTAAGATTGAAATGATTTTTGAATCAATTAATTTTATTGTCAATTTTTTTTAAAATAATTTTGTCCATTTTCTAGCTTTTGCTAAGTGGAAATAAAGATTTTGAAAATTGAAATGATTTTTGAATCAATTAATTTTATTGACAATTTTTTTTTAAATCGATTTGTCCATTTTATAGCTTGTTTTAAGTGGAAATAAAGATTTTTAAAATTGAAATGATTTTTTAATCAATTAATTTTATAATTTTTTTTTTTTAAATAATTTAAATCTAATTAGTTGTAACATTTTCTTAAAATGTCATCTAAGAATTCCAATCTTGAAATGCTCTAGATAATAATGGATCAGTAGATTGGATCATAATTGAGAGGTAGATAATGAAAAGAAGTGTATTAAACAATTGAATATTATGCTCTACCACCCATCTTTATTTTGATGGTGGATGGATATGGATAAGATCATACAAATTCAAAAGTACAAACACATAATCTTGTCAAACTATTTTTAGTGTTACAAAATTTCAACCATCTATTCCTTCATTGATTTCAATGTTTACATTTATTCAGAATGCTACAACTTTCATATTATATCATCAGTTGAACATCTGATACTTAGACCATTATATGATGCCTCATTATTTAGAGGTTTTGGAGATTACATAGGCCATTCTAGAATACATGACAAATATTTATTATTTTTCCTCTTTTATCTTTAACATTTTTTCTTCTATAAATCTTTTATCTCAATTTTTTCTTTCTCATTTAATAATTTGTGGCAATTAATGTGAGATAAATTACAATTTTTTTATTAAGGCAAAAGCAGGTTTTGAAGGTACCCGAAACCCTTTACAATCAAATTTTTAATGGATCTAGAACCCTCAACTACAATGTTGTCATAAGAAAAGGAACATGAAAGAACTAGACAACCATGGGATATTTTGGCTCCCATAGCCATACACATGGGTTTTAAAAATAGGCTCCCACAACCTAAAACAAAAGTTGCAAGAAGAACAACCAACAGATAGCCTAAAACCAGCCCCCAACCAACCACCATCAAAATTTACATTTAGAGCTACTCTTGTGGGAGTGAAGAGTCATGTCAAAACATGGCTTATAAAACATAGCTTTCTTACCCTTAATAGAATTCCAACCCTCTTCCACTTGCAGTGCCTTACCATGCCAAGCTAGTGAAAGAAAACCATTATCCTAAGAATGAATGTCTGCAGAAAGAGTCTCCACCGTCTCGAGATATCATCAGTTTTCCTCCTTAAATGCATGACATTGTCAAAAAAGCCACCAAATTTGATAGCCAAAACTCTATCACAAGAAATTGTAGCTTGAGGGCCATTCCATCTCTCTTTAGGGGTTTCAACATGGTAATCTTGCACAACTTCAACAACCCCACCATTTGTGACATTTGGAGAGGATGCCACAAGACCCTGTGAATCCATTGCAACCACCTGAAAAAAACTCCTATGTTGCTCAAATTTCTTCTCAACCATATAATATTGTTCAGAAGCACCTTTCCACCATGTAGCCATTATTGCCTTTTTCTCAAATCCATATTGTGCAGCCACATGACCTATTTTAAAATATCTTCTACACCAAAAGGGTATCCCTTCATAGTCTAAAGATTGAACCCAACAACCCTTAGAAGATTTGAGTAATATCTCAGCAGGTAGCCCTTTTGAAACATTCATTTCAACCAAAATGTGGGCAAAGGTGGAGTCAAAAATATCAGATGATTCATCATCCACCATCAAAAAATCTCCAAGGGCTTCACCCACTTCCTCCAAAAGAGGATCAGCCCATAAATGAAGGGAGTATTAGGAAGCCGAACCTAAGTCAAGATCTTGTTAAATGTTTCAGAAAAAGGGTTGAAATTAGAGTGCCAAGGATTAATCATCAACAAAAATCTGTCCTCCCAAATAAAATAATGATCACATGAGATTTTATTTCTATCTTGAGCATTCTCAAACTTTGCAATAAAAAATCCTTTATCCATGGGGTAAATATGAACTTTATCATCAATGAGAGGCTCCCAATGTTCTGAGATCTAGGTATGCAACTGAGGGAGGCTAGGCCAAAAACCCTGAACTGGCATATCACACCTTGTGTGAAAAAAACATAAACATTATAAACTATTTCCTTTTTCATCTTTTCTTTTTGAGTAATGGAAATGGAATTTGTGATAGGAATGAACCCACCATCTAATGGTCATCTCCCTTGCCGTGATTTTGGAGCCTCACCAGTCCGCCTCTACTGGATGGACACAACCGCACCATAACCATTAGTGCAATTCAACAAAACCTTAGCATCAACAAACAAAAAAGTCTTCAAACCACTTTCATGGTAGATGGTTGTGTCTCCTTGCTAGAAAAAGGTTGTCGTCTCCCTAGGTTCTTGTTCAGCATGTTGCACGCCTTGTGGACTACTAGCGACTTGAGTCGCAGACTTCCCCGGTCAATCTCCTTGCCTAAACCTCTTGACTAAACTCCCCATTCAAAATCTCCCAATCAAAATAAAATAATATGCAATCAACTTCTAGTTCAGAATTGTTACATATGAGAGAAATTTTACAAGTTTCAAGTTTCAACACTTCTTAAGTTTGACCACAAATGCTTTGGCATACCCAGTTCCCTTTGCCAATGGTTGCAATATTTTCTTTCATCTCTTTTTGGTGATCACATCCAAGTTTCCATACTTTCTCAAAACCTTTCCATGCTTGATATGTTCAAACAATCTATGAGATCTTCTAATCTTTTCTCTATAGTGATGCATTTCTTTTTGGCTTCATCCAACTCCTAAAATCTCTCAAAAAAAAAAATTCAAAACTTCAATCTAAAAATTTCTACAATTGTACTATCCTTTCATCTTTAAATTTTTTATAAGATAAGAAAAGGAGATCTTCTTGGATTTTTAAGGTTCGTGTTTCTAATGCCAAAAGAAATCTAAGGGAAATTTTCTCTGTCTTGCCAAGAGATTATTAAGGCTATTATTGATCATGATAATATACCCATTATGAGAGAACTTCAAACATTTATGGATGGTAGAAGGGATAGCTTTCATGGAAGACAGCCAAGGATGCCCCAACTTCATATGAAATTGGTCAAAGGTAGGGATAATAGAAAAGGTAACATCTAAGAACTTAGTGCCAACCTCAATAGGAAGAGTGATGGAACCTATAGTGGGACAAACAATGCCATCATGCACCTTAATCATAAGATCAGATTTATCATAATTATCTTGATAAAAAATTTGAGTATAAATATACTCTTTATTAATTACATTCATCATACATACTAGATCAAAAAGCACTTCTGTCAGAGATTTGTTTTAGTTTTTATAGTAATATATAATGGTTGATCAGGTGCATCAATAGTTTCTCTTGAGTTAAAGGTAATGTGAGGTTTAGTCTTAGGCTTGGATTTTTTAATAAGGCTCACAACATTTATGGCCTCTACACACATATCATTAGGAGCTATATTATTTGAGGATTTAGGCTCAATGAAATTGGTAGAATGAGAAGGAAGAGGATTGATAAATATTTGCAAGTTCTAATTTCTACGTGTAATAGGTTTACTTCCTCTATAATTCACACCCTCCATAGTTATAGTATTGGAATAAATAAGGTCTTGGATCAAATTCTTCAACCTATAATACTTTTTAGTATCATGGTCAAGTTGATGATGGTATTGGAAAAAGTCTTTAGGATCATAGGAAGATGATAAAGCATTAAACATATCTATAGGTTTTATGGGAGGTGATGAGAGCCAATTATTTCTCATTCTATACCTATTCCATGCACCTTCATACCCATTCCCACATTATATTGTTGTCAAGAACTATATCATACCATTTTGTCTTTTTTATCTTGTGTGTGTGTGAGAGATATGAAGATAGAGGGAGATAGGGGAGAGAAATAAATAGAGGATAGAGGAGAAGTAGAGAGATATAAAAAGAGGGAGTCATAAACAAGTGGAGATAGGGCTAGAAATATGTAGAGAAAAATATAGAGCGATAGAGGAATATGAAGATAAATAGATAGAGAGTTAGAAGTAGAAGGAAGGATAAAAATAGAGAGAGATATATATGGTGAGCTAAGGTGATAGAGAAAGAGATATAATCAGATATATAGAGAGGTGGGAGAGAGAGAGAGAGAGAGAGAGAGAGAGAGAGTATAGATGAAGAGAGAAATAGGGGGAGAGAAGAATATATAAAAACATAATTCACGACGGGGATCATTAAGTGCCGAACTTTTGGCATGTTGTGGGAACGAATATTGGTGCTAAACTATATGCAAGTTGCAATCATTGTGAATGTAGAACACAAGATTGAGCATAAGCTTCACGTTGGAGACATGATATAACTCTATTCAGGTATAAAGAAAAATAATATTAGTTTTTGTAGAAGATAACACTTGCATAGTATGGTTCATTTTAAATCATTAAGTAGATAGGAAAGAATTTTTTTATTTGAATTGTCCAAATATGTGAAGATATTTTTATTGATAAAAGTTGACTGATTAATCTTGTTGTGTTCAATAAATAATAAGGATTTTATTCTTCCTTTCAAATCTGGCACATATTTAACTCCAAAAAATTAAGAGTGTAGCTAGAAGAATCTGTAGAAACTGGCGAAACAAGTGAAAATCATCGATCAACATTTTTAAAATCACGTTTTATAGGGCAAAATTATATTTGTTTTTCATTTCCTAATTAATCATAATTTTCTATAAAAGGTTGGTACTAATAAGAGAACTAATTTGAGAGTAACAACTAATATAATTTCTAAAACATATTTGTCTTATGAATTAATGAACTTGTCATGTGTTGTAGATTTCCAATGTGTAGACCATAAAAAGAAAGAATGTCCATTTTTTTCCTTAGATGACCAAATAACTACACAGATACACTTAGCTTAAAATGTGATGAGAACATGACTAAAACACATTTCTTGCCCCAACAAAGAATTTCATAATAGATTGTAACAAACAAATGATTCAACACAAAATCAAATGTACTAATCACACTAACAACTTGAGAAGTCAGTCCAAAAAAGTCCACAATTGTCATCAAGAAAATAACCTAGGTATGGCTTGATGGTAGGAGCAACATAGAACAACATTTATGTCCTTCTTTTGGCTATCACAATAATAGTAATGATGATATCTTTAGTTTTCATTGTGGAGGTAGATGTGCCTAGCCCATATGTGGTTATAGGTGTTGCTTATTTGATAGGGGTGTCATATTTAGCACTTGGTTTTATGAGATCTCACATTTCTTTTTTGGCTTTTTTTTCTCACTCAATGTTTTTTCTATTACCAAAAAGGTTAATCAGATTAATCTATTATTATACAAAACTTGCCGACTTTTGATCTACTTGTGATATAATTCTAATATACATAATATTTTTTATACAACTTTGCTTAGTGGTATATACATAATATTCTTTTAATTGTTTAGCCATTAAGAAAATAAGGGATCTTCAAACAAGGGCCTCAGGGATATGTACTTTGTACCATCTATGTTTTTCAAGACTAATTTTGTTATATAATAAAATTGACTTCAGAGAATTTTGGCTTGAGTTAGTAAGGATCTAGAATTTTGTGAGTTTGCTTTGGTGTTACTGGAAAGAAACCATACTTCATATTGAAATAAATCTACAACTTAGATTGTTGGGTTACTTGTGTGAAATGTTTGGGTGTGTTTGGAGTGGCACTACACTATACATTATTTGTATGGGATGTTATGGTTTTTTTGGAAAGTGTCTACACCTAACATTGTCTAGTTATTTGTGTAAGAAGTTTGAATATTTCTAAAATGGATCTTCACATTACATTTCTTATTTGTATGATATTTTTGGGTCTTCGAGAAGGGACTACACCTTGAATATTCAAGCTATTTGTGTGAGAAGTTTTGGTATTTCTAAAATAAATCTACACCTTATATTAATGATTTATTTGTATGGAATATTTGGGTGTTTCTAGAATGAATCTACACCTAACATTGTCAAGTTATTTAGTATGTGATGTCTAGGTGTTACACAATTTTTTTAGTATGAATGTACACAATATGTTTATGGGGATTAGGTTTATTGGTTGGTGTTGACAAGGTACTTTGTAGGATTCAACAAAGTAATAGGACTTGACATGCAAGAGAAATTTAAGTAACTGGGTTAAATTCAATAATATTTATGGGAATAGAAAATTGATGCCTTGAATTCATTAATATGTCCAACAAAGAGGAAAAAAAAAGGAGCTTGTTTACCTTTGATTTGTGAGCGATGTTTCAACCTAAGGCCCAAGATCTTTTATCAAATAGTAGAACAATCTTGTGAATAATTTAAAATCTTTAAAAAAAAGCAAGATTTTTTTATACTTAAATTTGTCAAAGGAATTCACATTGAATGAAATCACTAGTTCCTTGGGTTATAATGTTGAATTGGTTGAATGAACCAAAATGCTAAGAGGGGGGGTGAATCAATATTCCCACATATACAAAATAATTCACAACTTCTTAACCTTTTACCATTATGTCAAATTTATCGATTAAGCATATTAACATGAAATAGAAAATACAAAATAAACAAGAAAACACAACCACAAGTGAAACACCAAATTTTATACATGGAAAACCCAAATGGGAAAAACCATAGAGAGTGTTAACTCTCAAGATAATATAACTAGTTATATGGTGTTTACAAAATGGGTGGCTCACTATCAGATGGCTCACTGCCAGATTACAAAAGCAGCTCACTGTCAAAATGCTCACTGCAATAGATATAAATGAATTGAGGAAAGTTGCATCTCCAAATGCATGAAATTGGTTTCAAGCTAAGCTCAGATTACAACTCACAAATCCTATAGTAGATCTGGTAAAAGATCTTTGTATTACTATCCACAAACATCTATAGCAGATCCGGTAAGGGATTACTGCAATATTATCCGCACTCTCACTCTGCTCCAACTGCTTCACTGTCCACAACTTGCACTTTACTTATTGCACCTTTATATGCCACTTCTCATTCACTCATTATCCATCATCCATACCTTTTTCTCTATGATATTTCTACCAATGCATTTGCATATATATACCGAAAAGCTTACACACCGAGATAATATGTCAGCCAAGCACAAGTAATATGTTGCTCAAATCAACACGTTATCAAATAAAGCCTTAACCAAAAACATGATAAAAAAGTCGACCTCCACAATATCTCTACATGCTTCCTTTACACAATTGATTCATTGATGCACATTCCTTAATTACCATAATAGACCAAGGCTCAACCGAACCCATAGATATGAACCCATAAGCACAAAATTCTAAGCACAACAACTCCAAAATACAAATACCATGCATACCACATATACCAAACCATAAAACATGAAAGATGCAACTGACATAACTGATGTCAAAACACACAACTAATACTGGGACCAAAAATAAGCATAACTCAAGATTCCCATCTCCAAAAATCACTCCAGTAGATCATCTACACCTTACTGCATCATATCCCAAACTTTATTTCTAGCAATATAGCTAATGTACTGAGAGGGGAGGGGTGAATCAGTACTCCAAAAAATTTCTTGAATAATAACTTTATTGTTATGCATAAACAGAATAGTGCAGTAACATAAAATAAAGTTAAAACAAATAGATAACAATCATACATGATTCACTCCATAACACATATATTTTGGTTACGCAGAAACTCTTGGTTAGAGAGAAAAACTGCGGTGGAGATGGCACCCACAACTTCACTACTGCAATAATAAAGAGTGCTCAGTTAGAGCTACATTTTAACTATTTATGATAGCTTACCTTGTTAGGAGTAATAAGATCTGTTAGATCTACCTTGCTAGAGGATTTTACAACATTTATTCTGAATGTTGCACCTGGTTAGAGGCTTTACAATTTATAGACTTGATTAGAGTCTTTTACCCTCTTAAAGGTTTCTCTTTCAACTTCACAATATTACAATAAAATCATTACAAATATCTGCAACTTTACATCTGAAATGTTATAGCAGATTCTATGTGCTCAGAATAGATTACCTTGCTTATAGCATACCTCGGTAACCCATATAGTAACTCGGTAAACCCTTCTATTTATTCTGTTCTTCGACTGTTCTCTGAAAACCTTCTCAGTGACCACTGTGTCTCTATAACAGTCTTCTTACACACATATATGTTCATGCATACATCTTTAACTCATGCTATATAAATAGATCTCTTAAGACGGTGATCCAATTCATTACTTCGATCTTACAAACAAGATTCCTCGAATGAATAACTATAGAAAATATTTCATTGGTTAGATTGATCTCAAAATCATACACAATCTTCTGGTGCAATTTCCAATGTAATAACGGTTAGATGTGCCTCGATCTTGTAACACGTTTTCATATGCATGTCCAGGTTCAATGTATCTGGTAACACGTTTCACTCAGTGTATGTCAACTTGGTGTGTCATCTTTGTTGCTCGGTAGTCATAACAAGATACTCAGTAGACAGCTCAGTGTATACTGCGTTCTGTGACTGCTTTCCTCTGTAACCCACTAGACTGTGCATACCGACTGCATGATTCGGTAGTCCTAACCGACTAGAATATATAGTATGACTTTGAATATAAAAACTAATAGCAATTTGATATGTAGTAACAATCCCATACTTGATTTCCAGCAATATCAAAACTAAATACATCATCTGCATATATCATCCGGACCAAACTGGATAACCAGGTTTGACATCAATTACAGACAATATTCACACAAGTCTAACATATATTGAATGATCATAGTGGACCACAAGATGTACTGTTGTAGATAGATCCTATATTTTGGCAGTCTTATCCATTTTTTGCCAACCATTAGAAATGCAAATAATAGAATATGAAGATGGATAAAGGATCTACTTCTGTGGTGTACTAAATGGTGGGTAAAGAGGTGTTATTCTAACATCAAACTCCAATATTTGGTTTTCCAAATACTTGTATTGTGTTTGCACTCCTAGAAATCTTGTGCAATTGAGCTAAAACAAATATCTTTGGAGAGGAAGATTTGGTGCCAAACTAACACAGAAGGAATGATCATCTTAGATGTCATGATGAATAAATGAAATTTTTAATCCCCTATTCCCTATTTTTTATATTTCCATGAGAAATAAAACATTTAGAGATGTCACCCATTCAAAAAATGACAAACAAATTCTTCATGGGCTCTTTAGATTATTACATGAAACCAAATGTTCCCATCAAACATAACTGTGAATGGAGCCTTCAAATATTGTAAAAGACCTTTTAGAACTTCAAAAATTATTTTTACCCAACCTCATTATTCAAACTCAATATTGCCACAAGTAGTACGTGTTCGCTATTCAATTTCCGTAAGGACCAGTTGCTGGTGGATCATATGTTACCTATGCTAGCGAAGACACAAAGATATTTGAATGATAACTATGAAATAAACCACTTTCAAATGAGCATACGTAATGCAGTATGATTTCACTTAATCCTAACAACTCTTAGAGTATTGTTATCATAGCAATGTGAACATTCAATGCCTTGTCCTGCCATTGTTATTTGCTCTCCAAACGAATTCCTGCCTCGGGAGAAAGAAGAAAAAGCTCAAACCTGAGTTTAACTCTAAAATGAGATTACATATATCTATTGTCTGCTACAGAATTATTCTGAACAAACATGTACGAATGTATATACGCACTCTCATATAATTTCTTTAAAAACATGAATAGTTTTACGAGTAACTTGGAAAACAAATACTAATATTTAGCGTACCAATTATAGCATGATCCGAAGCGCCCATTCATGGCTATCCATAATGCTCATGGGAAGCACAAGGGCATTGCAGTAATTGTGAAATTCAAAGGGTAATAAAAGAAAATAAGGAGTAGCTGCTGCCGGATCTACTATCGTTGGTTCTGATAGATATGGATCTGTATATGTATCTCGACCCAGAACTTCTGGTTTTTCATCTCTATGGCGAAAAGGATACATATTCAATACCAATTTGGTGTTAGTGATGGTTACGTCGCTGAAACACTCCCATATTCACCATTTTCTACCAAGCTTGATCTCTCTCTTTTCGCATTTCAAAAGAAATTACTAATAAGTGGTACAAATTTTGACCGGTACACTACTTTATATCAAACACAACCTGCTCTAAAATGCAAATTGCATTGCAAATGAATGAGCATTACACCAGTCATTGTACTCTCAATGATACGATGCTTAGTTTAATTCAAGTGGTACGTACACAGAAGGTTTTTACGTGGCTTGTTGTATAAGTTTTAGACTGGCAGCAGACAGAACAGCATTCAAAAGTAAATTTTGGCAAGCAGAACGAACAGGTGAGATTGAATATTCAATCTTCTTGCACCGAATTATGACAATTTTTACCGTTGATAGCCAAAAACAAGGTCGTCCATCTCAAATAAGGAACGCCTTCGACGTTAGAATTAACTCAAAATTGACGGACTCTTCCATTGCTACCTACAAACTTGCTTTAAGTTCAATCCAATCAATATTTGCAGCCAGAATTTTAACTAGTTTTTGCTTCAATGGATTCTATTCTTAGCTTCAATGCTCTTTTTATCTCCGTGTTTGGTCATACAAATGAACTGAATAGGTTTTTGAAATCTTAAAAGGTCCTTTGCAGCATTTTAGGGTTTTTTTAAACTATTTTTTGCTAATTCTCCTACGCATGTCTCTTGGAAAGGGTTAGCGTAGGAGAAAGGCATCATATTTCAGTTATGGGGATAATGCAAACAACGGACTTGATGCAATTGTCCAAATTATTTTTGAGTGAACAAGGAAGTGATAGATGTAAAGTGTTAAAATTTAATAAATGTTTGCCCAATATGTCATGGATACGATATTCTAACAAATGTGATCAATATTGTTGAACAAGAAATCAGTGTGAGGGTTGAGTCAACAATGAAATTACATACCTAACTGGAAATTTTGGTATAATTAAGAGGGATTCATATCGGGTTTGGCCCAATATCAAGATAAAAAGGTATCAGATGATCATAGTTGTAGACTTGATAAGAGTTTATAGACTAGAGTGCCTAGTCAGATCAGATCCATTTTATAGGATTTTTTTAATCAAATTAACAAAGAATGCAATGTCTTCTTTTGGGACTTTACTTAACTTGCCCTAAAATTCTCAAATTGGATTTGGATTACACTTAGGAATGTAAATTGTCAACTTAATAACTTGATTTAGAGCCACAATACTAGAAAGTATATATATTGTTTGTTAGTATATATATTTTGAGTCTACACTCTTATTTGTTTGAATGTTCAATGATTCTACTTCTTCAGTGCCTACCTACAATGGCCGCTTTCTCCCTTTTTATAGCCTCTATGATGAGAAGGGTCACAACCCTATTTCTAGCTATGGGGCCAATAGAATGCACTGGCCCCATAATGTATTTCTAAGTCTAAATTTATAAATAAACTATGGGGCCAGTGCATTCTATCAGCCCCATAGACGGCGCCCACAACCCTTAGTCTCCAAAGACTACTAACCGCTACCCTTCATTTGTGACCTCTACCCTTTCACTAGATTGCTATAGTTTAAAGGTAACAACCAATCTTAATCGATGTTGTTAAGGGCACTAAGAATCACTTCATATAATACTTTCCAGTGCTAAGATTAATATCCCTCAAAGAACACACTACATTTACAAACTTAATCTATCGGTTTCTTTTACGACCACCCTATAAATGTTAATTGATGATATTAATATATGCACGCCAATAACTTGGGCTCCAAGAGAGAATTCGACTGGATAGTTGTTTATATTTGATTTACTCTATCCTCCTAATAGGCGAGTACCATAATCAGTCAACCTTAGCAGAATTTTCCTTGTCTTTACTTGTAATGTTCCCTTAATCAAGATATCTACAAATCATAAGCTATTCTTTAATCTTTGCCGACCTTGGCTTAATTTTTTTTATTACATGAAAAGTAGGTTTTGAAGGGGCCCCGAAACCCTTTATAGCATGTTAGAAAATAGATAAAACATGATAGGTCCAGCTATATAGAACAAAACAACAAACTGAAATAGTTGGAAGAAACAAAAAGCCAGCAAGAGAACCAAAAGTAACATAAGGACAACACAGCGACTCCTAAGGGACAGCCAAGAGACCAGAACAACAGAACTAAGAAAAATTCTTGAGAAGCTCCACTGCTTCTTTCTCCAGTTGGACCATTGAGACGACATCACTCTTAAATTCATCCATATCGTTGGCTTGTTGAGACATCTTCCTCATACTCACATGGTTTCTTTTACCAAGTCCAGTAGCCACACCTTCAAGAGTCAAGTCGTTATCCTCAGAAATATCTATAGTGTTCTTTTCTAGCTGGAATTGTTCCAATTTACTAATCATCACTCTGAAGTTATCAACTGAGGATTTAAAAAAAAATTGGCTTTGTTCTCCAATTTTCTTCAAGGTATTCTCATGATTGTGACTCCTCTTTTCCAGCTCATTGAACCTAGCCTCCACAGCCTTAAATTGGGAACCATAAGCTTCAGTAATAACCTCTGCATCGCTGATTGCTTTTGTTAATTTCTTCAGATAATTAGGCAAAGAACTGAGATTACCTGTCTCGACAGCTTCAAGAATGTTCACTTTGTTAGAAGAATCCTCTTGTTTTGTTTTCAGACTTTCAATCTCCAAGTAGACCCATTCTATAATCTTATAAAACTCCATCATTCCATTCTTCATAGTGTGAAGAATGGCAATAGGAGAATTGCTTCTATCTTTATTAAATTTTGAAAACACAACATTATTCTCTATGGTCTCCACATCAGCACCTGTGACTTTGTCTTTAGGAGGCAGAGTCACATCTTCCACCAACCTTTGCTTAATTGTTATAAGGGCTACAATTTGAGGTTGAAGATTACAAATATTAATTTACAATGGTTGTGACCTCAAACATTGGCAGGGGCTATAATAGTCCCCCCTTCCCAAGATTGCTTGTCCTCAAGCAATGACAATTTAACCAAATCTTTTCAAAGCAAGAGTTCATAAACTAACACTTGGAGATTCGCATTCTTTAGATCCTTCTGTAACTCTGAACTACAACTCTCAACAACATAACTTATAGTTGGAAATTAGCAAGGTTTGAAATTTAAGGTTTCCCTATATTAAAATGAGGATTAGAAGCATGACACACTATGCAATATCCTTTTTCTAAACAAGTTCATATGACAAAAAAATATTTAAGACAAACATTTTATACACTATATGGTGTATTGATATCTTATTGATTATCATTAACCTTTGTTTTGAGTAAGGAACTAACTACCCTGGTTGGCATGTATGTTGGGAGTTTATATCCTTGCATTTTGTTTGTTATGAATATATCGAATTTGTTTGACATATTTCCTTTAACATATAATGACAATTAGTAGACAACTTACAACACTCATCAAGAGATCTTGTACTAAATATTTATAATTGTTAAGCATAAAGTAATCATAGGCACACATGGAGTAGACATGTTGGAAACACATTAGGTATGATCCAAGCACAAAGCATACACATAAAAGCATGAAGTATACACATGAATATATATAAACACGAAGCATGGGCGAATGCACCAAGATGGGGGCCCAAAAGGATGCCAAAATTTTTTTTGGTCCCCAAAAAGCTATTTGGTGCATGCCAAATAAGGCGTGCACCCTATTTGGCACGTGCCAAATATGAAAGCAAATATTTAAATGCCCAAAAATCATATTTTGCAAACCATTTTTTGCTAAACGCCCATTTTGGTTGCATTTCTCGCCTTCCAGACTATGTATGCCAAATAGAAACATATTTTTGGCTTCCACTAGTGTGACATGAATTCAAAGTTGTTTTAAATTTTAGGAAATCAAAACCCATCTGAAAATGTTGAAAACCCACCACCACCTCCTCATGAAGACCCACAGCCAACCCCTCCCCCAATTCCTAGACATCCCCCAGGAACAAAAGAAAACATATTATGGAAAATTGAAAACAACAGAAAACAACTTGAGGAGTTGATAAATAGGTTGAAAGATCCTAATTCCACAACCTCTTATAGGACAAGCCTTTTGGAGTCACTGCAATCTATTGTAGCCCATGTAGGTTCAGTGAGTGGTCAAATTAATATGTGGTCCAACAAAAGAGAAGAACAAAAGCAATTTTATACAAACAAGTTATCATATGTTGCAGTAAAGAAAAACAAAATAAACAAAGTTGACATTTGTGCACTTTTCACAGACCCTAGAACCAATCACCCCTTATAGCCTGGATGTAGGAGGTTCCCTATCCATTGGTGCCACCACAAAGGGATAAGGAATAACTTTTGGGATAGGTGTTGGATGGTTTTTGATCAGCCATCATGCAATAATCATGAGGTGCCTCAATACTTTTTAAGGAAACTCTATTGTGAGTTTGTCCTCAATGAGATCCCTAACTATTTTGACTACCTTAATTTTCAAGGTAGGGGTGGGGGATCGTCACATGACAGAGCAAGGGCACATCGTGACCCAAACCTAGCACCAAGACCCTTGGGTAGACCTGTGGTGGAGCATGTGATTGTTCCTTCCATTGTGAAGGATAGTGTTGAGGATGTGGATACCTTAGAGTCCATTAGCTCATTGACTTAGACCCTCATACAATATGTTGAGCCTCTAGTACATGTTGATGTGGATGAATCTTATAGGCCCGGAGTTCCATCTCACTACTACAAGTCATGCAGGGCCCTTTGCACTTATCACCCTAATAGTAGTCATCATGCACCTACATAACAACCATCTGCTATAGAGAATATGGTCATGACAAAGTCTCTACTGAGTGAGACATTCGGCATTGATACCCAGGTAAAATTTTGCAACTTCCTTTAATTTTGTTTATTAAATTTTATTTTGAAGTGTTAGAATAACTAAATTAGTGCAATGATTGTGATTAAAATGTAGGTTCAAAGTGTTTTTACTACCTGTGACATTCCTCCAACCATGTTTTACATGGTACCATTGAGTGATCAAGTATGTATCCAATAAATAATTCAACTATTACATGTGAATAGTCAACATTAGATGAATGGTTTTCTCATAAGTCACTTTGGATGTCAAATAGTTTGGTGCTAGAGCTTCGACATCGACACCTCACAATGAAGTTCGTCGAGGCACTTACACCAAGGTAACCTTTATTCATTAATGGTATGGTAAAACAAGTTTAGTAGTTTTGACAATTGAATAATAGTTATTGTTTCATTTTCAGTTGTTGACATCAGATACTCCTCCTAATGTTTGAGCTACATTGGATTGTGGTGTTGCTACAGCAGTAGCAAGTTCAGAAGCTTTGATATAGGTATGAGATGTAAATTCGTACATTTCAATTGTTCTTTTAATAGTCTATATTGAAAATTGTAATGATACTTGTATGTAATTTAATTTCTATCATAATTCTTGTTGTAGGGCCTTATCACTCATGAGTGTGATCGTCCCCCCATTGTGGATGAATAGAGTGATTATATGTTTATAGTAAGTAATTTTACTATTATTTGTCATTCTACAATTCATTTTTTATATATATTATATATTGATGTCTATAGTTTTGATTGTATCATTTGGAGCTTCAGAGAAGTATAGAAAGGAGGACTAGTGAGTGCATTCGAAAGACATCGGCATTACATATATCTCCATCCCCTTGACAGTCGAAGGAAGCTTGTGATCTATTTCCTGGTGCTAGTGTGAAATGAATAGACTAGGGGCCTTTATTGTATGCCTAAATGGAATTTTTGAGCATATGTTTTGTATTATGTATATGTGACATTTTATTGCCATATGGCTTTTGGAAAGCTCGTATCATTGTATTGGATGTATATTTTATACTCTTATCGACATGAAACATTTTATGAATTTATGACTTTTTTGGCTAATGCAAATCATATTACAACTATTATGCAAAATCACATATATAAATTTGATGATTGAAATTGAGATTCTCTAATTGTAGAAACATTTTTGTATGTGAAATATTATATATTCTATAGGTTTTGTCTACAATTCTTATTACAGTTTTAATTGAAATCAATTCTTGTTCGATAATTCAACTTCATAACTTGGTGACTAGTAAATACATTTATTTTCATGCCTAGAATTTCTATTTTGTCATACTCCATGGAGACAAACTGTAGTAACATTATCCTAGTTACATTTTTAGTTTCAATAACTAGTCTCTTTACTTTAGTTAGAGTTAGTTTAAATTATTGTTAGACTAAGTTAGAAAGTCTTATTTTGCACTAGTCTACATATATGCTTAGGAAAGAAATTACTCTTTTTATTTTTTCTTTTTATTTCAAGTACAAGCTAGATGTCAACTCTTACATTAAATTTGGATCCTATAAACTACTTTCAAAATTCAAATAACTTTTATTTATACCCGTTCACACTAAAAACAAAATGATCACATCATATTTAAAAAAAATTAAAATCACAATTGGGTGACTTGGTGACCGAAAGAAAGCCATACCTAGTGATAATCTGGTCTCCTAAATGCACTCGCATTGACGGTCTATGCCCACAATGACCAGAGCGAAAGTGGCACTATGTTGCCACCTTTCACTATATGCATTTGACGGTTTTTTATGTGATAGAAAAAGTCTGACCAAGATAAAATGGAATTGAGTTATCCAAAAGAGAGAGAGGGTTTTTTAGGTTCCCACGACATGACTCCATAGGTTCAAATGGCTCATCCATACGTGTCATGGGCTTTGAGATACGCGATGTGAAAGTTTTGACAATTTTTCACACTTTTAGCACTCAAGAGAAAGCGTCGCTAAGGTGTCGCTCGGAATGATCGGGTGACTTGGGGAGTGAAAAAAGGGCATACCTAGCATAAACCCAGCTACCTGGATGTTCTCCCATTGATGGTTTGTTTCCACGATGAGAAAAACCAAAGTTGCACTATGTTGCCACCTTTCATTGAATGCATCTAATAGTTTTTGATGCGACAGAAAAATTCTAGGCATGGGCAAACGAAATTGAGTTGGTGAAAAGTGAGAGATTTTTTTGTAGGTATCCATCACACAACCCCTAGGTTCAAATGGTTCATCAGTACGTGCCTTGGGCTCTGAAATACGCGACGTCAAAGTTTGACAGTTTTCATACTTTAAGCACTCAAGAGAAAGCGTCGCTAAGGTGTGGCTCGAAATGATCAGGTGAATAGGGGAGTGAAACAAGGGGGAACCTGGTGTAAACCCAACCACCCGAATGCACTCGCACTAATGGTTCATTGCCACAATGATTAGATCAAAAGTTGCACTATGTTGCCACCATTCATTGAATGAATCTAAATATTTTTTATATGACTAAAAAACTCTAGGCATGGGAAAATGAAACTTAGTTGTCCAAAAGCGGGAGAGATTTTTTATTCATCCACCACATGACCTCGTAGGTTCAAGGAGTTCGTCCATACATTCCACGAGATCCGAGATACGCAACATCAAAGTTTGACGGTTTTCACACTTTGAGCACTCAAGGGAAAGCATCGCTAAGGTGTGGCTCAGAATGATCAAGCGACTTGGGAAGTGAACCAAGGGCATACCTAGCATAAACCTGGTCACCTGGATGGGCTTGCGTTGATGGTTCATTGCCATGATGAGTGGAACAAAAGTTATGCTATTTTGCCACCTTACACTGAATGCATTTGATAGTTTTTTATGCAACAGAAAAAGTGTGAGCACGAGAAAATGAAATTGAGTTGTCCAAAAGTGAAAGAGGTTTTTGTATTCATCCACCACACGAACCCATAGGTTCATGGTGCGGGAGCACCTAGGACTTAGACTTTTTAGTTTTCTCAATTTTGGCTTGTACTAACCCTAGCCAAGTCAGTAGTGAATAAGGATTCCAAGAGGGTCCAAAAGTTAGTGTTTTGAGTCAATGTAGGCCTAGGTTGAGTTCATTCTTCTTAGGTTTGCATTTTTGTGTAAATAGTGAGTTTGAGTAGGTAATTGACCTTCTTGATGGTCAAAAATGTCAAAAGTTGGTATAGGCATTAGGGAGGGTTAAATTAGTCTTAGGGATGTTTTAAAATTCATGTGTGATGACTTAGAATAGGTCTCATAGGTTGGAAAGACCAAACAGTACAAAAGTGCAAAGTTGCAAATAGTTGTCATGATAACTTTTGAAAGTTGTCATGACAACTTTTGTCCTGAATTGGTTAGCAACAGAGTTAGGGATTTTCCAATACCATAGGATGACTCCACATGTGGTAAAATATATAAGTAACCTCTCTTGCATGGTTACCAAGGTTGGAGAATGTGTCATGTAAGTTCAACAATCTGAAACTACTCATTTTCAGACTAGTTGGCAACATTTTGGCTTGATTTTACTTATTTTGTAATTGAAAATGGATTGAATCCATTGATCTAGCAATGGATTGAGTTTCTCTAGTGTGTTACAGTGTTGTTGGTTCAATTTAAATTTTTTTAGATAGTTTTCATTAGAGTTTTCTTGCTTTAGTTTGCAAACAGCCAGTTTTGGCTTGTATATAGCAGTTTATTATGAAAATGGTTGCCCCATGAACTCTACACATGATTCCATCACGGCCTGCTGCGAAATGAATGGAAACCACCTATAAATTGTACATATGTAGGGACAAGTGCTGGAGAGGAGTTTTAACATGACTGTCACCTTCTTCTAGGCGAGTCCAGGAGCAACCCGGCTAGAGAAAATAAGGTTAAAATGAAGTGCAGAGGTGAATGCCAAATCACTTTCTAAGTTTTTGGAGAGGTCCAAGGAGTTGGGATAGAGTTTAAAATGCAAGGAGGAGCCTTGAAAAGGTCATTTAATGCTCAAACCCCAACTTGACCATTCACTGCCAGTTAGAGGCCTAGAAAACCCTTCAAAACCCTCATTTTGGGGGTTAGCCTGTTGTATGGTGGAATAAGAGGCCAAAACCACAAAAATATTTTGAGGTTAGATGAACCATTGAAGGAAAACCAAACTTGTCATTTTCACTCAAGCCCTAAAAAACCGGTTTTAGGAGGCCTAATTGGGGCTAATTCCTTGTAGCCCTTTTCTAGGCAAGATTTTGAAATCGGTAAGAAACCTAATGATTGCAAACCTCAAATGGACCCTAAATGTATTCAAAACAAGAAACAAGACACCTCCACACCTCTGCATAAACTCATGATATTAGGAGGTCAATT
Source organism: Cryptomeria japonica (assembly GCF_030272615.1). Taxonomy (NCBI): domain Eukaryota; kingdom Viridiplantae; phylum Streptophyta; class Pinopsida; order Cupressales; family Cupressaceae; genus Cryptomeria; species Cryptomeria japonica. The sequence continues at coordinate 55,422,437 of NC_081405.1, forward strand.
TGACAAATTGAAGCCAAGAAGCCATAATTGAGCACATGGGAAGCACTGTGAATTTGTAGGGTTCCTAGCCAAAACACTTGGAGAAAACACCTTAGAAAGGTCAAGAATCAAGCCCTAGAAGAGACTGAGAAGGACTTGGGGGTCTAGAGAGAAACTAGGCCTAGTGAGTTGGTGGAATTGAGCAACACCAGCTAGGTGAAGTGTTGAGAAAACTAGGTGAACCCCACCAGTTCAGATGGTTTGTCTATATGTGCCACGAACTTTGAGATACGTGATGTCAAAGTTTGACGGTTTTCACACTTTGAGCACTCAAGGGAAAGCGTCACTAAGTAGTGGCTCCAAATGATCGAGCGACTTGGGGAGCGAACCAAGGGCATACCTAGCATAGACCCAGCCACTTGGATGCACTTGCGTTGATTGTTCATTTGCACGACGAGCAAAACAAAGTTATGCTATTTTGCCACCTTGCACTGAATGCGCTTGATAGTTTTTGATGCGACATAAAAAGTGTGACCACGAGAAAATGAAATTGAGTTGTCTGAAAGTGAGAGAGGTTTTTGTAGTCATCCACCACATGACCCCGTAGGTTAAGATGGTTTGTCCATACATGCCATGAGCTTTGAGATACGCGACATCAAAGTTTGATGGTTGTCACACTTTAAGTGCTCAAGGGAAAGAGTCGCTAAGGTGTGGCTCGGAATAATCAGATGACTTGGAGAGAAAACCAAGGGAATACCTAGCATAAACCTAGCCACTCGGACGTGCTCACGCTGACATTTCATTGCCATGACGAGTGGAATGAAATTTATGCTATTTTGCCACCTTGCACTAAATGCATTTGACGGTTTTTTATGCGATAGAAAAAGTGTGATCACGAGCAAATGAAATTGAGTTGTCCAAAAGTGGGAGAGGTTTTTGTAGTAATCCACCACACGACCCCATAGGTTTAGATGGTTTTTCCATTCATGCCATGAGTTCCAAGACGCAACGCCAAATTTTGATAGTTTCACACTTTGAGCGCTCCATGGAAAGCATCGCTAAGGTGTGGCTTAAAATGATTGGGTGACTTTGGGAGTGAACCAAGCGCATACCTAGCATAAACCCAACCACCTAGACGCACTTGCGCTAACAGTTTGTTTCCATGACGAACGGAACCAAAGTAGTGTGTGTGTTGCAATCTTTATTTTCTAGTTCCCTCTAAATATCAATGTTCTAAAAAGGTTAATTGGAGAAGTTGCTTGTGCTACTAATATGAGTCTAATTATTGAATATGTGATAAAATATCTTATTATTTTAGCATTTACTCTTTCCATGCAAAAATCACATAAGTGTAACAAAAATATATTGCACAAAAGTATCTCATAATGAAATTTAATATTACAATGCCTCTAATATTTTATTTGTACAAATATACAGTTCACATTTACATATATCCAAATAAGCTTGATATTATAGTTTAATTTATTGCATTTACATTCAATTCAATGAACCATTTGCATCCTCTCTACTCTTTATTATGTCAATAATTTCCTCATGGTCAGACTCATGAACCTTCCATAGGTTACGGTTCAGTGGTCTACCCCCATATTTAGTCAAGTGAACATTTGATGCCACCACAAGGTTCTAATAATGAAGAATCTTTCTATGTGTCTCAAAGTCCTCAAATAACCACAAGTTATATTTCTTCAATTTGTACCTCCTAAGCCATGTACCAGTAAAAATGACTGATCCTGTAGGGTATTCAATATTTTCACCATCTACCACAGGGCCATCCAATTTCTTATTTGCCTCCACACAATGACATAGATAATAATTTGTTCCTTCTTCATTGTCTTCGACTACAATAACTACATAAACATGCCTTGCAATCATATTTGCATTTATGTACATGAATAGAGTGACCAAATACATATAAAATGAATTTTATTAAATATGTATATAGATAGTTTACCTGGTTGGATTAGATCTGAAACATGGTCAAAGTCAACTGATGCTTCCATTTGTGTGAGTTGCAATGTTGTCAAGAGTCGATATGTTTCAAGTGGACTCAGAGTTCTCGTACACCATTCATCAACCCACTCGTTTGACTCGCACTCATTCAATGATTCATTTGCACATGATGAACAAAAGCACACCATATGTGGGTGTATGAACGAAGTTGTGGTACCAAAAAGGTGCCACACTTCAAAAAAAAATTAAATTGTCATAAGGCGCATGCCCTATAGGCTGCGTGCCTTATAAGTAACCTACCATATGACCTTTTCAAACCATAAAAAAACATAAGTCCGCATTGTGGATGCATTTTGTACTCCCAAACCATGTTTTGGCAATTTGGGGTGCCATTTTCTTGCGCTCACCCTTTGTAGAAGCTTGGTATTGGGCACTAAGTTGTCCATCTCTCATCAAAATGCCACCACGCCATCAAAGAGCTTGAAGAGGTATGTATTTTTGTTTTCTTATTGTCATTTTTTAATTAATTTAAAGATTAAACTAGGTTTCTTGATTTGAATTTATTTTCATTATCAAGAAATGAGATTAGACAAAAAAATGTTGAAAACACTCAATCACCTCCTCATGAAGACCATATTGAAGAAGAAGCACATCAATAACCTCCTACAATCCATAGACATCCCATAGGTACACAAGAAAACCTATTAGGTCAAATAGAAAATAGCCAAAAAAAGCTTGAAGGTTTAATCACAAGGCTAAAAGATCCCACTAGAACAAACTCCCATAGGACAAACCTTGCCAGTTCTTTGAAATCTATTGTATCTCACATACAATCCGTGAGTGGGCAAATAAATTTTTGGTCCAATAAGAAGGAAAAACAAAAGAAATTTTATGCTGACAAATTATCATATGCGGCAGTGAAGAAAAAGAAAATTAATAAATTTGACTTGTGTGCTTGTTTTACGGACCCCCGAATGAATCAACCTTTACACCCTGGATGTAGGAGATTCCCTATTTATTGGTGTCATCATTAAGGGATTAAGAATAATTTTTGGGATAGGTGGTGGATGGTATTTGATCAGCCCCCATGCAATAATCATGAGGTACCCCAATACTTTTTGAGAAAATTGTACTGTGAGTTTGTCCTTAATGAGATCCCAAACTATTTTGATTTTCTATATTTCCAAGGTAGAGGTGGGGGTTCCTCACATGATAGAGAGGGTGCACAGCATGACCCAAATCTCCCACCAAGACCCTTGGCCAAACCTATGGTGGAGCATGTTATTATTCCTTCCATTGTGAAGGAGAGTGTTGAGGTCGAAACTCTAGACTCCATTAGCTCACTCACTCAGACCCTTATATAGTATACTATGCCTCTAGAAAAGGGTGATGCGAGTGATGATGGTGATTCTTCTAGGCATTGAGTTCCAGCTCATTTTTGTCGATCTTGTGGTTCTCTTTGCACTTATGATCCTAATAGTACTAAGAATGCACGTGCATGAGTGGAGTTTTCTATACAGAACATTGTTATGACAGAATCCTTGCCGAATGAAAAATTTGGCATTGATACGCAATTGAATTTCATTACAAGTTCATTTCATTATTTTTATTAAATCTTATATGGAAATTTAAGAATATATCTAAATTAGGAAATTATTATGATAAAAAATCAGGGTCAAAGTGTTCACAATACTAGCAACATTCCTGCAGCACCCTTTTTCATTACTTTGTCGACTCCATAGGTATACGAGTGAAGAAATATAATTATTATATGTAGATAGTTGAACCTTATGTGAATGATTTTATAATTACTCATTTTGGATGTCAAATAGTTTGATGCTAGAGCTTCAACATCTAAACCTCGCAGTGTATTTCATCGACAATCTTTCACCCAGGTAAGAAATTTATCTTTAATGTTGTTATTAAATAATATAGATAGTTTTGGTGAGTGATCAATATACTTTATTTAATTTTCAGATGTTGACATCAGAGACTCCTCCTATTGTTCACATGTCAATGGAGCATGGTGTTGTTGCAGTAGTAGCAAGTTTAACTGCTTTGACAGAAGTATGAGACATATTTGTAAATTTAGTAAAGTTAGCATTACATTTGTTATCTTAATAATATGTATTGAAAATTTTAATGACACTTGTATTTAGTTTAATTTATATTGTGATGCTTACATGAGGGGCTTGTCACTCCAGATCATGAATGTGCACCTATTGTGGATGAACATCATGATTATTTGTATGTGGTAAGTGACTATTCTATTATATGTCATTCTAAAATTCATTTTTTGTATATGCTAACATCATTCTTTTTATTGTATCAGGTGGAGTTACAAAAAAGTCTAGAGAGGAGGTCAAGTGGGCATAGTTGAAAGAGACCTACATCATATACATCTCCATCCCCCCGATAGGCAAAGATATCTCATGATCTGTTTCCTTCTCCTAGAGGGAAATGAATAGAATAGGGTCCTATGTTGTATGCCTATATGGCAATTTTGAACATATGTTTTGTATTACGAATATGTGACATTGTATGTCCATATGGCTTTTGGCAAGATCCTATTTGACTTTATTGGATACCATGTTGTATACCTATATGGAAATTTTGAACATATGTTTTGTATTACGAATACGTGACATTCTATGTCCATATAACTTTTGGAAAGCTCCTATTTGACTTTATTGGATACCATGTTGTATGCCTTTATGGCAATTTTGAACATATGTTTTGTATTACGAATATGTGACATTCTATGTCCATATGGCTTTTGGCAAGCTCCTATTAGACTTTATTGGATATCATGTTGCATGCTTTTATAGTAATTTTGAACATATGTTTTGTTTTATGAATACGTGACATTCTATGTCCATATGGATTTTGGCAAGCCTATTTGCATGTATTGGATATATTTGATACTTTTAATGGTATAGAATGTTGTATGGATTTGTAGCCTTTTGGTTAATGCAAATCATTTATCATGGTTATCCATAATTGCAGTACAAATGATTAAATGAATAATTGCACAAATTTTATTGTTGATTAAGCTTTGAACCTAAATATGTGTTTGTAATCTAAGACACAAGCTTATAGGGATCAACAAAAATTCAATAGTTATAGTCGAAATAAGACTATAAAAAGGAAACATGGAAAGAACCAAAATTAAACAATGTACGACACCATTGTACCAATACCCATTCTAAAAAAATTGCCTAGCCCATACACTTTTATTCATCTTATGCATACCCTAATAAAGCTACTTTAAATGACTCCCAACAATTAATAATACTTAAGAGTGTTTAGGTCTATTAATCTAATGTATAGCCTAATAGAGTGTCATAGCACGACCCCATAGGATCAGATGACTCATTTATATGTCTCATGGGCGTCGAGAAACACATTACCAAAGTTTGACAACTTTTCACGCTTTGAGCACTTAAATGGGATGGCCGGTAGGGTGTGGCCCGCATGGATCAGACAAGTTGGAGAGAAAAATGAAGGTATTCCTAGTGTAAATTCGGTCACTCAGATGTGTACAAGCTAACGGTTCAATGTCGCGACGAGCGGATTGAAATCTAGGGCATTGTGCAACTTTTCATTGAACTCATCTAATGCTTTTTGTCGCAACCGAGAAAGTGTCACCATGAGCAATTGGATCCGAGTCTTCCAAAATCGAGAGAGGCAGGTGTAGAATGTTGTAACACGACCTTGTAGGATCATGCAGCTCATTCTTAGGATTAACGGGCGCTGAGAAACGTGATGCCGAATATTGACAACTTTGAGCAACTTGAGCACTTAAGTTATTTTGCTGCTAGGGTGCGTCCTGCATCGATCAGACGAGTTGGAGAGCAAAACAAAGGAATTCCTAGTGTAAATCCGGCCACCCCAACGTGTACGAGCTAACGGTTTGGTGTCACGACGAGCGGATTGAAAGATGGGGCATTGTGCAACTTTTCATTGAACTCATCTGATGTTTTTTGTCGCAACCGAGAAAGTGTCACCACGAGCAATTGGATTTGACTCTACCTAAATCAAGAGAGTCTTTTTTAGAGTGCCATAATACGACCCTGTAGGATCAAATGGATCGTTCTTAGGATTAACAGACGCCGGGAAACGTGATGCCAAATATTGACAATTTTGAGCAACTTGAGCACTTAAGCGATTTCGCTGCTAGGGTGTGGCCCGCATCGACCGAACGAGTTTGAGAGAAAAAAGAAGGCATTCCTAGTGTAAACCCAAACACTCTGACGTGTACAAGCTTGCAGTTCGGTGCCACGACGAGCGGATAGAAAGATGGGGCATTGTGCAACTTTTCATTGAACTCATCTGACACTTTTTGTTGCAACCGAGAAAGTGTCACCACGAGCAATTGGATCTGATTCTACCTAAACTGAGAAAGGCTTTTTTTTAGTGCCATAACATGACCCCATAGGATTAGACAACTCATTCTTATGATTAATGGGCATCAAGAAACGTGATGTCAAATATTGACAACTTTGAGCAACTTGAGCACTTGAGCAATTTCGCTGCTAGGTTGTGGCTCGCATCGATCAGGCGAGTTGGAGAGAAAAACGAAGGCATTCCTAGTGTAAACCCAGCCACCCTGATGCGTACAAGCTGAATGTTCGGTTCTACGACGAGCGGATTGAAAGATGGCGCATTATACTTTTCATTAAACTTGTCTGACGCTTTTTGTCGCAACTGAGAAAGTGTCACTGGTGCAGGGCACACATCACTCCAAGCAAGCAATTTTGGTTTGTTCTAAGTTTTTGTGTTGTCTTTTAGGTTGTAATAATGGACCAACCATTTGAGACTCAGTGAAGCCATTGTTGAGTTTGTTGGCAAATGAACACTCCAATGAGAAATTGTAGGTGATTGAAGGTATTGTCATTGATGGCAACCTTACAATCATGTGATACCGGTAGGCAGACTCAGGCACCGGTACCAGCAGACTCTACACTGGCAAATAGTTCACCGGCACCAAAAATATTGATTACCAGCACCCTGGCCGATAGGAATTTTGTATAAATATATTTTGTAATTAATTGTAAAATCTTTTGTAAGCCGACATGGCGGTTTGTAATATGACTCATATATGTATGAGATCATTGTAGATCATTTAGGATATATGATATGGTGTAATGCGAAGTATGAAAAGAAGGTAGAAGACCTAATATGTGAATTATTGGATAAGGGTTTATGTATATTGCAGAGCTTAAACCAGTACTGAATTTGGCATAGCAGATGTTGATCTGAAGCAGTACAAGACATTGGATTAGTATAATCCATTTTTGTAAGTCAGTGTGACTTCTTTTGTAATTGAGCAGTGAGCTCTAGGCACTTGGCATTCCTGCATGTGTAGGCCCCTATTGTAAGCAATAATATTCTCTTATTAGCCAGTAAGTGAATATTATGGGTCACAAATCCCACCAAGGTTTTTCCCACACTGGGTTTCCTTGTTAAAATATTGTGTTATGGTATGCTTTTCATGTTGTGGTTGTTGTTCTTATTTGCTGCATTATTTCTAGTTTACCGGTACATAGTTTTAATATGTTTTTCATGTTATAAGTTAAGAAAATGATTATACCTGTCAGATACTGATTCACCCCCCCCCCCCCTCTCTCAATATCTTTGGGAATCCTAACAGAGTTGTCCAAGCTTTTGTCAAGCTTTTGTTGTGTTCAGGATGCTGATATCCTAGAAGTTGTAATGTTGATGTTGATCATAGGTGTAGTACTCTAAAATAGATTCATCGTGTAATAGGGGTTTAATCTATTGTTTTAGGTCTTCTAGGATTCTTAGAGGGCCTTTGGGAGCCTCGTAATACACTTGAATGCAAAGTTGCATCCTAAGTGACAAAAAATGTAAAAGTTGTTGAGCAACATTTTGCAAAAGTTGCATTTTTGGATGTTGGAATTGAAAAGTTGATTCAACCAACTGAATCATGAGAATATAATCCAAAAAAAACTTCATTGTATGGGTTGGACGATCGGGAATGCAAAAGAAAGTTTCTGAGTTGTAAAGAAATCTTGTCTTTTCACTGTTTTGGTAGTTTTCTTTGTTTTTTGGTTGCATTGTACGGTCCAGTATGGATCTGTCAGAAGTATCTCATTGCAGGTAATGAGATTTTTTTGAATTTTATTTCCAGAAATGTATATTATCAAGTCTTATTGTGTTTGGTTGCAAGGAACTAATCCATTATTTGACTAGGTGTAAAACCCTTGCAAAGTAGGGTTTAAGGGAAAATGGCTATAACCTGAGCATGCATTGATGGCACCAGTTGTAATCATGTGGAATGATAGGTTAGGTTCTTTAAATAGGTTTAGAATAGGTTGTGTGATTTTGTAGGCCTTTGTGGAGGAGCTACAATGAAACCCTAGGCTCACAGCGAGGAGTTGGTGAGTCTAGGACAGCAAGGGATGTGCGTTTTAAGAGCACATATGGATTGGTGGAGCCAAAATTGAGACATGATTGGAAAGCCCTTTTAATTTACTTAAAGAATCCCTAATTTATTTGTGTAGATTATTTGACTGGTGAAGTTTTTTAAGACCAAATTTGTGAGTCACTTGGGTAGGTCTAAACCCTTGAAAATAGGGCAGTTTTGGTTCCCATATGTGTACAAAAAACCCAGATGCAATTCTTCAATATTATTTTTAAATCTGAAAAGGGTACTCAAATATGTAATTTATTTGTGTCTTTGTGTGGGAAAATTAAAATTTAAGTCTTGAAAACTGTCATAGGAGGGTTAATTGTATTAGGCCTAATTGGAGCTGGTAGAGACCAAGTAAGGTTGAGACAGCTTGGCAATGGGTTTGAAGGTCCTCAAAACCCTAAAATATATCAAAGACACTATCTAAGTTCATGTTACTAACATAGAACAGGTTGGAGAAGTAAGATCCCTTACAGAGGGTGTTGGAGCATTGGGAGTGTGTAGGGATTGAGGTGGCACCCTCAATAGGAAAAGTTGATTGTGTGAGAATAGTGTCTATACCTTTGAGGAAAGCCAAAGTAGATTAGACCTTGGAGGTATAAATATAAAAACCCCTATCAAGTACCATTGGATGGACTTGAGGAGTTAGAGGGTTGAGTAAGACAAGAAAGACAAGAAGGTGAATAGGACTAGCTCCAAGACTCTTTGCATCAGTCGCCACAAGAAATTGGATCCGAGTCTACCTAAACCGAGAGAGGATTTTTTAGAGTGCCATAACACGACCTCGTAGAATCAAATAGCTCATTCTTATGGTTAACAGGTGTCAATAAACACGATGTTGAATGTTGACAACTTTGAGCAACTTGAGCATTTAAGCGATTTCACTGCTAGGGTGTGGCCTGCATCGATCGGACAAGTTGGAGAGAAAAACGAAGGCATTCCTAGCATAAAGTCAGCCACCCCAATTCATATGAGTTGACGGTTTGGTGTCGCGACGAGTGGATTGAAAGATGGGGCATTGTGCAACTTTTCAATGAACTCATCTGACATTTTTTATCACCACCGAGAAAGTGTCGCCAGGAGCAATTGGATCCGAGACTACCTAAACCGAGAGAGGATTTTTTAGAATTTTTTAACATGACCTCGTAGGATCAGATGGCTTGTTCTTACATGTCACCAAGGTCGATAAATGCACTGCCGAATTTTGACAATTTTTCACACTATGAGCACTTAAGGGATTTCGTTGCTATGGTGTGGCCTGCATCAATTGGGTGAGTTTGATAGAGGAATGAAGGCATTCCTAGTGTAAAACTGGCCACCTAGATGCGTACGTGCTGATGGTTTGGTGCCACAATGAGTAAATTGAAAGATGAGGCATTGTGCAACTTTTCATTGAACTCATCTGACGCTTTTTGTTGCAACCGAGAAAGTGTCGCCATGAGCAATTGGATTAGAGTCTACCTAAACTGAGAGAGGCATTTTTAGAGTTTCATAACACAACCTCATAGGATCATATGACTCATTCTTACATGTCACCAAGTTCAAGAAACGTGATGTCAATTTTTTTTACTTTAAGCACTTTAGGGATTGTGCTGCTAGGGTGTGGCCTGCTTTGATCAGGTGAATTTGATAGAGGAATGAAAGCATTCCTAGCGTAAACTTGGCAACCCGGACGCATACGCACTGATAGTTTGGTGCCATGGAAATCAAATTGAAATATGGGGCATTGTGCAACTTTCATTGAACTTGTGTGACGCTTTTTGTCGCAACCAAGAAAGTGTCGCCACGAGCAATTGGATTGGAGTCTACCTAAACTGAGAGAGAATTTTTTAGAGTGCCATCTCATGAACCCATAGGATTAGATGACTCGTTATTACGTGTCACTAACATCGATAAAAATGATGCTGAATTTTGACAATTTTTCAAACTTTGAGTGATTAACAACAAATGACCAATTTTTACATCTTTTACCATATTAGCCTAAAACTTCACAAAATGATCCCATGTGATCTCTAATGGTGCAAAATGACATTATTTACATAAAATCACACAAGACAAGATAAAAACACAAATTTTTATACTACAATGCCTCAAGTAGTCAAAAAATACAAGTCATGTACATATATCCAAATATGATTGATATTACAATTTTTTGCATTTACATTTAATCCAATGAACCATCTGGATCTGCTCTACTCTTTATCTTGTCTAGTATGGCCTCATGGTCAAACTCACGAACCTTCCATAGGTTCTTGTTTAGTGATCTACCCCCATATCTGATTAAATGAACATTTGAAGCTACAACAAGGTTAGAATAATGAAGAATCTTCCTATGTGTCTTGAAGTCCTCGAACAACCACAAGTTAGACTTCTTCACTGGGTAACTTCTAATCCATGTACTAGTAACAACTTCTGATCCTGTGGGGTACTCAATATTTTCTCCATCTACCACAGGGCCATCCAATTTCTTTTTTTTGTCCACACAATGACACAGGTAATAATCGGTTCCTTCTTCATTGTCTTCAGTTGCAACAACTGCATAAACATGCCCTGCAATGATAAAGTGAGAATAATTTAGCAAACAACTAAGGTAAATTATTAAAGTACAAAAATTTGCATGTGGATAATTTACCTAGTTAGACTAAATTTGACACACGGTCAAAGTCAACTGATGCTTCCATCTGTGTGAGTTGTAGTGCACTCGGAGGTTGATATGTCTCAAGTGGGATTAGAGACCTCATACACCATTCGTCCATCCACTCCTTTGACTCACACGCATTATAGGCACCATCTCTACATGAATAACAATAACATGTCATTCATCGCGTATGGATAGTCCATGAACCTGCATTAAAGCTTTTGAAAGAGTGTAGCTCACTCGATCCTATCAATGTAGAACAATCTTCAAATTTTGCAATGTTAGTATCATCTATCAACCAAAAAAATTTGCAAAGTGGAGACTTACCTTGATTACCTGGACCAATTGTACCATTACACCATTGAACAATTGATTTTGCATCTTTCAAGTCTGCATTCTCTTTTTACTTTAACTCTTCTCGTGCTAAATCTCTTTTAATACATGCTCCTGCACCATCATGATCCCCTTTTCCATGCCCAGCCTCACAGAAATTCCACATATGCTGAATAGCAGTCAACTTATGCATCCTACTCAACCAATAAAACATCTGAGAGTTCTTAAATTGTGATGCACAACTATCTAACCATATGATATGTTGATGGAATGATATGCCTCGGCTAGCCAAATCATCGTAGAATATCTGAAAACAACCTTGCACAAACTCTGTAGAGTGTGAGTGATCATCAGTGATGTAAAAATGATACTCCCTCAATATCTTCCTGTCCTCTTCCATACTATCATGTGCATGAATGAATGCTATATGCACAAATATAGTAACTTGTGTGGAGTTGTAATATTGCGATTGCACCTCATTCTGTGGTTGTAGTGTGTAGTTCTCTGCAAAGTCAACAATTGAAATGATTGTATGAAGTGGAAATGTGTCCTTGCATAACTTAAATTGTGAGTCCAACCAATGAACTTGATGGTTATTCCTTGCATACTCATACACTATATTCTCATGAAAGATGCCCATAAACTAATACACTGGAATCTTCTCACTAACCAATTCACACCTTTTTGCTTCTTTCTCATCTTTTAGCATGTAGGCCATTGTCTTATATTTTCCAAATTCCACTAATTCATTACCAATTTCTTGTCCAATATCCATATGTTGACAAATTTGTAAATTTCGCAATCCACCACAATGAACACATGTGCCATCCAAGCAACACTTATTGTAATATACGTGACCATCGACTCTTTCACATAAGATGCTAGATATGAATTCCCTTGAAGATGTCGGTGGACCATTTATGTTGCATTCCTACAAAATATTGTTAGCATGCAAATCTATACATATGTGTTGATAAACATCATAATGGTTAGAAAATTAATATGTACTCTACAACAACAAGTTGTGCATGTGTGATTTATTTTGACGTAAAAGGGCTTTACCATTTCAAAGAATCTTTGACTAATTTTAATTTGAGGATACATACATTGAAACTTGGCAAAAAATTGTGTTTGAGTCATATCCAAAAAATGTTTCAGATGTGGATCATGGATTTTACTACCAATCCTCCTTCTTACAACATCTCTTTGATTTGGAGAGACCCTTGTGTTATTCTTCCAAAAAACTTCAATTAGGGATCTCAAGGCTTTAACAATTACTTTATCTTTCCATGGTAATCTATCGGAAAATTCCCATAACTCATTGTTAAATGGATCCTCCGCTCTGTGTCGCCTTCCCATAGCTCTCATTAGAGTTTGTCTACTTATCTTCAATTCTTTACTTGTCTTTCTAATGAGGTGAGCTTTCTTAGTTTGAGTGCTTACAATTGTTGATGTAATGACATGTCGTGTGGCATTACTATCTTTTGTGTGTGAGTTAGAACCAATAGTATCATATTCATTCATCAAATTCTTCACAATAGATTTGTTGCTTGATTCAATCAATGTTCTTAGCCCAAGAATCTTCTTTATGGGCCTAAATTTCAGATTTCTCATCATTTCAACAAATAGTTGACATCTTCCCGTCTCATTTAAAGGCTCAAAAAATATTTTCCATATTCGGTTAGCATGTCTTTGACAAGTACGCTTCAGAATCTTGTCAACCATTGGTTTCAAAATATTAGCATCAATATCAATCAAATACTTAGGCTTTATAAGCAAAACTCTAGGAGGTTTTCTCAAACTTTGAGTTACCTCAAGATTAGGAATGTCAACAACGTTAGGGATAGGTGGCATACCTTCAACTGGAGATGAAAATGATGACATACCTTGAAATTAAGGTGTACAAGATGGTGTAGCTTCAATACTTGATGTTAATCATGAAGTAATTGCAACGTAAAATGTCATAGAGGGAGTGCATTCAATATGAGATGTTATAGATGCCAACGGTGTGCCAATAAGAGATGGGATTCCTTCAACTTGAATTGTGGTAGATGACATGCTCTCAAACTCAAGATTCAAATGTCTCATTGCATGAAGGTTTTGCATCTGTTGCGTTTGTGTGGCCAATTCTGTCTCTCTTAGATTGGATGGATATTTCATGTTCCTCTTCGATTGGCACCTCTTCTTCTATGGTATTCAATTTCCTTTCTTCATGAAGTTGCTTCATTCCTTCTCTTTTTTTGCATTCTTAGCTTCACACTCTTCCGGTGTTACATTTTTCAGTCATTTCCTCAGCATGATGATGATTTCTACATGTACATGCACATAAAAAAGAATAAAGTTAATTCATAAAGATATTTCAAGAGGCGTAAGGGGCAGTCCTAATGCATCTATGACTGTCCTAATTATGTTAGGAGAGTCCTAATGCATCTATGACTGTCCTAATTATGCATATGTTAAAATGGATATATGAAATTGAAATTATTTCATGTATTCCTTTTTTAAATTATTTCATAAGATCTTAAAAAGAATGTATGAAATTGCAAAAAAAAATTTAAACCACTAAACAATTAATTTTCTTATGCAACTTCCTTCAAATGCATTGTTAAATCTAATGTAAATCTAATAGGATTATAATTAATTTTGACAAAACACTTTTATTCTAATATTTAAACAAAATAACACTTAATAAGTATTTGAATTCTAAAAACAAGAAAATATTACCTCAATTATTCAAATTTGATTAAAAAAACTATGTTCCTCCTCTTCGACATTGTCAAATGAAAAAAAAGGTGGTGGAGAGCTGATGGAATGTATAAAATAACCTTGCATAAAACATCAACACCATGCAAAAAGAATTTTTTTGTCTAATCATACGCAAAAAGTAGACAAAATGAGAGAATGTGGGCTTGGATCACAGGTCAAGGGTCCCATTTGACTGTTTTTAGTGCAACTCATTTGGCTAGCACCAAATATGGTGCTAGCCAAATGACTTCCATTGAAATTTTTTAAGCTTTGATAAATTTGGAAAAAATTTGGAGAGTGATAAGAGGAAAACAAAAAGAGAGAAGGGAGGTGAAAAGTGAGAGACAGACATAGACACATGACCTTCACCCATAAGCCTTTTGATCTCAATCAAAACTCCAAACTCTATGCAAATACTCCAAAAAGTCAAGTATATGTCAAATACTATAAACCATGTAATAAATACCCTTAACCCTATAATCTATACTCTATACCCTATAGTTTGATAGCCACAACCATAAAAATTAAACCATTTAAAACCTATAACAAATACCCTAGATTGTATAACCTAATATGCTAAATCCTTGACCCTATACAATAACCATAGACCCTATAACCCGATATGCTAAACCATATGAGGTAAGGATGGAAGGTGAGATATGGAGGGAGGGAGGGAATAAAGGGGGTGCGACACTTATAGAAGGAGGGAGAAAGAAAGGGAGGGATACAAGAACAAAGAGAGAGAGAATGGGGGATCGCGAGAGAGTTAGAGATAGGGGTAAGGAGGGAATGGAGATACCTAGAGAGGGGAAGGAATGAGGAAGAAAGAGAGGGAGATACCTAGAGAGAGGAGAGGGGAGGGACAAAGAAGAGTATGAATCTATAAGAATGAAGAGAGAGAATAGGTAAGGGGAGAGAGAGAATATGAGATCTAGTTTATAGAGAGAGATGGAACTACGAGGGAAGGGAGATAAAGATGGGCCAATCTAGGGAGATTTAACTAGTGAGAGATTTTGAGAGGTGAGAAACCTAGAGGGGAGATAGGGGTGATATGGGGGTTTAAGGACGGTGGGGGGGATATAGAGGTAAACATTCAAAGGGATTAAGAGACTTGGTGATAAAGGGCATAGAAGGGAAGAGAGTTGATAGGTCTAGAGGGAAGAGATAGGTATTGAGATTTAAGGAGGGTGGAGGGGATAGAGAGGTAAACATGAAGGGAACGAGAGACTTGGGTATAAAGGACATAGAGGGGAAGGGAGGTAAAAGGCCATAAGGAGGATGAGGGGGATACAAAGGTAAACATGAAGGGAACGAGATACTTGAGCATAAAGGACATAGAGGGGAAGGGAGACCTAAGAGGCTTAGAGGAGAGAGAGAGAGAGAGAGAGAGAGAGAGAGAGAGAGAGAGGTGGGAACA
This sequence comes from Cryptomeria japonica, assembly GCF_030272615.1. Classification (NCBI taxonomy): domain Eukaryota; kingdom Viridiplantae; phylum Streptophyta; class Pinopsida; order Cupressales; family Cupressaceae; genus Cryptomeria; species Cryptomeria japonica. The sequence goes on from NC_081405.1 coordinate 55,437,956, forward strand.
AGGAAATGTAGAGGGGAAGGGAGGTGAGAGGCACAAAGGGGAGAGAGATATGAGATGGGGGTTTAAGGAAGGTTGGGGATGATAGAGAGGTAAGAATGAAGAAAGTGTGGGAGAGACCTAGAGAGAGGAGGGAGTGAGGAAGAAACTGAGGGAAAGAGGTGAGAGAGGGAATTAGATGGGTGTAAGGATGGAGAGGGAGATAGCTCGAGGGATAGGGGGATAAGGGAATTGTGAGAGATAGAGAGGGGAGGGACAAAGAAGAGTATGTATCTATAACAATGAAGAGAGAGAAGAGGTAAGGGGAGAGAGAGAATATGACATCTAGTTAATAGAGAGAGATGGAACTACAAGGGAAGGGAGATAAAGATGGGCCAATCTAGGGAGATTTAACTACAGAGATAGATTTTGAGAGGTGAGAAACCTAGAGGGGAGAGAGGGGTGATATGGGGGTTTTAAGGATGGTGGGGACGATATAGAAGTAAACATTAAAAGGGACTAAGAGACTTGGTGATAAAAGGAATAGATGGGAAGGGAGTTGAGAGGTCTAGAGGGGAGAGATAGGTATTGAGGTTTAAGGAGGGTGGAGGGTATAGAGAGGTAAACATGAAGGGAATGAGAGACTTGGGGATAAAGTACATAGAGGGGAAGGGAGGCCAAAGGCCTAGAGGGGAGAGAGAGGTGAGATGGGGGTTTGAGGAGGGTGGGGGGATAGAGATGTAAACATGAAGCAAAAGACATATTTGTGGATGAAGAACATAGATAAGAAGAGAGGTGAGAGGCATAAATGAGAGATTAAGGAGGATGAGGGGGATACAGAGGTAAACATGAAGGGAATAAGATACTTGGGGATAAAGGACATAGAGGGGAAGGGAGATGAGAGGGGACAGGGGAGAGAGAGGTGGGATACTTGGGGATAAAGGACATAGAGGGGAAGGGAGGTGGGAGGCCTAGAGGGGAGGGAGAGGAGAGATGGGGGTTTAAGGAGGGTGGGCGTGATAGAGAGGTAAACATGAATGGAATGAGATACTTAGGGATAAAGGACATAGAGGGGAAGGGAGGTGAGAAACTCAAAGGGTTGAGAGAGGTCAGATGGGGGTTTAAGGAGGGTGGGGGGTATAGAGAGGTAAACTTGAAGAAAGTTGGGGAGAGATAGAGGGAAAGAGGTGAGAGAGGGACTGAGATGGGTGTAAGGATGGAGAGGGAGATACAAAGGGATGGCAGAATAAGGGAATTGTGAGATCTAGAGAGGGGAGGGACAAAGAAGAGTAGGGATATAAGAATGAAGGGAGATAAGAGGTAAGGGGGGAGAGAATAAGAGATCTGATTCATAGAGAGATATGGAACTACGAGTGAAGGGAGATAAAGGTGGGTAATGGGATATCTAGTTCATAGAGGAGGGTAATGGGACATGGATGAATATGGATACCTCGAGAGCTCAATGTGAGATGGATAGAGGTGGATACCTTGATAGGTGGAGAGAGAGGAGAGAGAGGTCATAATTGAGAGAGGGTAGTGAGATATAAAATGAGAGACAAAGGAACAAAGAGAAAGAGGGAAGGAGGGGTAGATGGTGAATTTTTGAGATACTTAGAGATGGTAAAGGTAGATATAGATAAGGGGGAGAGTTCACAAAGCAAGAAAGAGGGGAAAGTACCTATAGGGTGAGAATTGGAGAGGGAGAGAGAAATATACAGAAGGAAAATAGAGGTGATTTACTTAAAGCCTGAGGAGGGATTGATAAAAGACACAATAGGTACAAATAGATATAAAAGGAGAGAGATAGCTAATGGGACATTGTTTCTATGTACACATTGTTTGAATTAAACACTCTTTCTATATACACATTTGGTGCTCTCCCTATTCGGCACACGCCAAATGTGGAATATGGACCACATTTGGCGCGTGCCAGATGGGAAAACCCATTGAACACATTTGGCGCACGCCAAATAGGGAGAGCACCATATTTGGCACGCGCCAAATGGCCCGCTTTGGGAAACACCAAACCTATGGGTTGGATTTTCCTTGGGCATCCAACCCAAAGGTTTGGACAACCATTTCAGGCTAGAGACGTGTTTTTATCAGAACATTGAAAATTTTGACATATTTTTGGTCGTGCTCTCTGTCAGGTTTGCACATGTTTCAAAGAAGTTAAAAAACAATATCATGGTAAACTTGAGCTCCCTCTTAGCTATCCAACAATGTAATTTATTTCAAAATTTGATTTCGTTAAGTTTTTCATCTATAATTTCTTTTGTCAGTGTGTCCATTTTTTGTCAAAAACCAACATGCACTATTTTGGGTATAGATTTTTACACGTTCATTAGATTTTGAAAAAACTTACATTTTTAGAAACTAGACACCATTCTACACAAAAAAAATTTTAAATGATTTTTGATTAGTTTTCAATGATTTTAGGGGGGGGCACGCTCAAATTTCTATTTTTCAAGATGTGTCCACTTCGAAAATTAGTTAAAAATCATATACTCATTAAAAAATTAGCTGAAAAATCTGGCATAAACTACAAGGTGTTAGCTAATTTCTCACCAAACCGATTTTAAAAATTCAAAAAAAAAGTTAACATTTTAGGGGGGCCACAACAGACGCTATGTTATGTTTTTTGCATAAAAAATAGGATGACTTTTTGTGGCCCCCCTTTTTGAAGCCCTTAATCTCCACCATTTTCAGAATAAATTAGTAGTTTAGAAAGTAGACTCGAAGCACTCCGACTCTTGTTCTTGTTGCATCTTCAAATTTGGAGTGTAATTATGTTCAATTTTTCGTTGAAGTTTAGACTTTGTTGATTTCAAATTAAAAAAAAAAAAAAAAAAGTTGGCATCTTAAGACCCCTTTTGGTACCACGACTTGGTGCATATACCCATTTCGTGTATGTATAGTCCATGAACCTTCTTTAGAGTTGCTAAAAGAGTGTAGCTCACTCAATCCTATCAATGTACAACAATCCTCGTATTTTGCAATGTTAGTATCATCAATCAACCAAAAAAATCTATGAACTGAAGACTCACCTTGATTACCTGGACACATTGTAGCATTACACCACTCGACAATAGCTCTCACATCTATCAAATTTTCTTTATCTATGTACTTTAACTCTTCTCATGCCAAGTCTCTTTTGATACATACTCTGACACCATCATGCTCCCCCTTTCCATGTCTAGCTTCACAAAAATTCCACATATGTTGAACACTAGTGCTCTTATGCATTCTACTCAACCAATAAAACATTCAAGAGTTCTTGAATTGTGAGGCACAATTATCTGACCATATGATATGCTGGTAGAATGAAATACCCCTACTAGCCAAATTACGATAGAATATCTCAAAGCAACCTTGCACTAACTCTGTAGAATGTGAGTGATTGTCACTGATATAGAAGTGATACTCCGTCAAGAGCTTCCTATTTTCATCTGTGCTATCAGTAGCATGCATGAATGCTATATGCACAAATATAGCAACCTGTGTGGAGTTGTAATAATGGGATGGAACCTCATTTTGTGGCTTTAGTGTGATTTTGTGGCTTTAGTGTGTATTTCTCTACGAAGTCAACAACTGAAATGATGGTATCAAGTGGAAATGTGTCCTTGCATATCTTGAATTACAAGTCCAACCATCAATCTCTATGGGTATGCCTTGCATACTCAGACAATATTTTCTCACAAAAAATGCCCATAAACTGATACACAGGAATCTTTTTCAGTGACAAAATCACACCTTTTTGCTTCTTTTGCACTATATGTCACTATCTTACATTTGCCAAAATCCACTAGTTCATTCCCAATAACATGTGTACTATCCATATGTTCACACATTGGTAAATTTTGCAAGTCACAGCAATGAACACATGTGCCATCCAAGCATACTTTATTGTAAAATTGTTGACTATCAACTCTTTCACATAAGCTGGTAGATATGAAGCCCCTTGAAGATCTAGGTAAAGCCTTTATGTTACATTCCTGCAAAATATAACTAGTATGAAAATCTACACATATATGTCGATAAACATCATAATGATTAGAAAATTCAATATGTAGTCTACAACAACAAGTAGTGTGTGTGTGATTTATTTTGACATAAAAAGGTTTTGCCATTTCAAAAAATCTTTGACTAATTTTAATTTGAGGATACATATCTAAAAATTGCATTTGAGTCATATCCAAAAAATGCTTTGGATGTGGATCACAGATTTCACTACCAATTATCCTCCTTACAACATCTCGTTGATTAGGAGAGACCCTTGTGTTAGTCTTCCAAAATTCTTCAATCAAGGATCTCAAGGCTTCAACAATTGCTTTATCTTTTCGCGGTAGTCTACCAAAGAATGCCCATAATTCTTTGTCATTTGGATCTTCAACTCTTTCATGCCTTCCCACGGCTCTCATTAGGGATTTTCTACTTATTTTCATTGCTTTACTTGTCTTTCTAATGAGACAAGATTTCTTTGTTTGAGTGCTTACTATTGTCGATGTGAGGACACGTCGTGTGACATTGCTATCTTTCATGCATGATGTAGAACCCACACTCTCATATGCACTCGTTAGATTCTTCACAATTGATTTCTCACTTGAATCATCTGATTCTCTTAGACAAAGAATTCTCATGTTGGGCCTAAATTTCAGATTTCTCATCATTTCAACAAATAGTTGACATCTTCCGGTCTCATTTAACTTCTCAAAATACAATCTCCATATTTGGTTAGCATATCTTTGACAAGTACGCATTGGAATCTTATCAACCATAGGTTGCAAAATATTAGTATCAATATCAATCAAATACTTAGGCTTTCTATGCAAAATTCTAGGAGGTGTTCTCAAAGTTTGAGTTGCCTCAATATTAGGAATGTTAACAACATTAGGGATAGATGGCATACCTTCAACCGAAGATGAAAATAATGGTGTACCTTGAAAATAAGATGTAGAAGATGGTGTAAGTCCAACATTTGAATTTGTGTGTGATGTAGTTGCAACGTGAGATGTAGAAAATGGTGTAACTCCAACATTTGAAGTTGTGTGTGATGTACTTGCAATGTGAGATGTAGAAGATGGTGTAACTCCAACATTTGAGGACAATGGTGATGTACTTGCAATGTGAGATGTTGTAGAAGATGTGCATTCAACATGAGATATTGTAGATGTTGTGCCTTCAACTTGACTCCCGGTAGATGATGCGCCCCCAACTTTGCAGTTCAATTGTCTCATAGCATGAAGATTTTGCATCCATTGCCTTTGTGATGCCAATTCAATATCTCTTCTCTTGCATGGATATTTCATGTTCCTCTTCTTCTTCTATAGTGTTCAATTCCCTTCCTTCACAAAGGAGCCTCATTCTTCTCTTTTCTTTGGATTATTGGCTTCATGCTCATCAAGTGTTAGAATTTTTGCTCGTTTCCTTGGCATGATGATGAATTCTACATGTGTGGGCACAAGATGTAGAGATAAGTTCATAACTTTTGTTACAAAAATCATATACTCTAAAATTGTAAATTACAAAAATCATAACTTATATGCTATGTAAATCATATACTCTAAATTATGAAAATCATATACTCTAAATTATAAAATCCTTAACATGAATGCACTCATTATATTATTCTATATCATTGATCTGCAGCTAAATTGTATATTATGAAATTTAAACAAATAAAAAACACAATGAAAATATTATTGAATGTAACTTTCTTTTCTATCTTAATATGATTGCACTCATTATATTATACTTGCATTGATCTCTAGTTATTGCTTATTATGAAATTTAAACAAAGGAACTCATAGTGAACATATAAAATATAAAACCATAACAAAAAATACCTCATATGGTAAAAATCACAGGAAAAACTTCAAATTATTGTCTTCTATGTTGTCCAATGAGCAAAAAGGTGGCCAAATGGTGATGGAATATGTTACGATATATCAACAACATCAAAAGGCATATATTTATCATTATCAGATCTAGCAGCAGACATAACCAAAGAATGTGAGGCAGATTCACGGGTCCAATGTCCCTTTTTACCGTTTTTCAAGGGCGGACCATATGGTGTGCGCCAAATTTGGTGCACGCCAAATGCTCTCTATCAATTTTCAACAAATGGGGAGAAAGAGAGAGAGGGACTAAGAGAGGGGGGAGGAATACAATGGGAGAGAGAGGGGGGAGGGAAAGAGAGAGGGTGAGAGAGAGAGGGACAGGGAAGAGATAGGATGGGGGAGGGAGAAAGAGATAGGGTGGAGGGAAATAATGGGAGGGAGAGAGGGAGAGGGAAGAGATAGGATGGGGGAGGGAGAGAGTGAGAGAGAGGGAGAGGGAAGAGATAGGATGGGGGGAGAAAGAGAGATGGGGGAGGGAAACAATGGAAGTGATAGAGGGAGAGGGAAGAGATAGGATGGGGGAAGGAGAGAGAGAGAGAGAGTGAGAGGGTGAGAGAGAGAGGGAGAGGGAAGATATAGGATGGGGGAGGGAGAAAGAGATAGGGTGAAGGGAAATAATGGGAGGGAGAGAGGGAGAGTAAAGAGATAGGATAGGGGAGGGAGAGAGAAAGAGAGGGTAAGAGAGGGAGGAAGAAGGAAGGGATAGGATGGGGGAGGGAGAGAGAAAGAGAGGGTGAGAGAGAGGGAGAGGGAAGAGATAGGATGGGGGAGGGAGAAAGAGATAGGGTGGAGGGAAATAATGGGAGGGAGAGAGGGAGAGGGAAGAGATAGGATGGGGGAGGGTGAAAGAGATAGGGCAGAGGGAAATAATGAAAGGGAGAGAGGGAGAGGGAAGAGATAGTATTGGGGAGGGAGAGATTGAGAGAGGGTGAGAGAGAGAGGGAGATAGAAGAGATAGCATGGGGGAGGGAGAAAGAGAGATGGGGGAGGGAAACAATGGGAGTGATAGAGGAAGAGGGAAGAGATAGGATGGGGGAGGGAGAGAGATAGGGTGGAGGTAAATAATGCGAGGGAGAGAAGGAGAGGGAAGAGATAGGATGGGGGAGGGAAAAAGAGATGGGGTGGAGGGAAATAATGGGAGCGGGAGAGGGAGAAGGGAGAGATAGGATGGGGGAGGGAGAGAGATAGAGAGGGTGAGAGGGAGAGGGAGAGGGAAGAGATAGGATGGGGGAGGGAGAGAGAAAGAGAGGGTGAGAGAGAGAGGGAGAGGGAAGAGATAGGATGGGGGAGGGAGAAAGAGATAGGGTGGAGGGAAATAATGGGAGGGAGAGAGGGAGAGGGAAGAGATAGGATGGGGGAGGGAGAAAGAGATGGGGTGGAGGGAAATAATGGGAGGAAGAGAGGGAGAGGGAAGAGATAGGATGGGGGAGGGAGAAAGAGATAGGGTGGAGGGAAATAATGGGAGGGAGAGAGGGAGAGGGAAGAGATAGGATGGGGGAGGGAGAGAGAGAGGATGAGAGAGAGAGGGGGAGAGGGAAGAGATAGGATGGGGAAGAGAGAAAGAGATAGGGTGGAGGGAAATAATGGGAGGGAGAGAGGGAGAGGGAAGAGATAGGATGGGGGAGGGAGAAAGAGATATGGTAGAAGGAAATAATGGGAGTGAGAGAGGGAGAGGGAAGAGATAGGATGGGGGAAGGAGAGAGCAAGAGAGGGTGAGAGAGAGAAAGAGAGTGAGAGGGAAGAGATAGGATGGGGGAGTGAAAAAGAGATAGGGTGGAGGGAAATAATGTGAGGGAGAGAGGGAGATGGAAGAGATATAATGGGGGAAGGAGAAAGAGATAGGGTGGAGGGAAATAATGGGAGGGAGAGAGGGAGAGGGAAGAGATAGGATGGGGGAGGGAGAAAGAGATAGGGTGGAGGGAAAAAATGGGATGGAGAGAGGGAGAGGGAAAATATAGGTGTTGGCAATATGAAGGAATTGATTATGTGTTGCATTGATGTTTTGTCATTGATGTCAACACTAGCTATTATGATTGGTTACTGGTGGACAGATTTTGGTTACCAGTAGAAGAACTAGTGTTACCAGCAAAAGGGACTATCAGTTGGATACTACCGACATGTTTGGATCAATGGAATATGTTTGGTTTGATTTTTTTGGAGTATGTTTTGGTCAGTTGGTATTGACTTGATGATCGGATGCATTCATACACTCTAGTAAGCCTATATCGGTAAGGGTTTAAGGTTTTATCGACAGCTTTTCCTGAGAATCTTTGACGAGATGAATAAGTGGTGTTGGTGTGGCTTCTAGATGGAATTTAGAATGCAGAAGATGATCTTTGTTCATGCCTCAACTGATTGGAGACATCGCTTTGGCATGGTGAATCTATTTGGGTCCAAGTTATGGACCAGTATCATGTTACGTGTTCTCTACACATTACTGGGATGATTTATGGATTGGTTAATGTTGTTTTGGTCTAAAGCCGACATGGTATATCATTGTAATATGGATGTATGTAATGATCTTATGGTAATATCTTTTAGGTGGCTGACCTAATTGGTTTAGGGCTTAGGGTTTGCATAAATTGATGTAAGATGTCATTGTAGATTGTGGTGGTCATGGTCATGGAATGAAAGATCATATGCAAAGGAGATTTGGTCGATCATAGGTGATCGAATTCGGTTTATGTAAGAGGTCAAAGGCCCCTGGTATTGAGCTTAACTGGGACTGTAATCAGGCATGGTAGATGCTATCATTGGCAATTCATTCTTTTGGATTGTTGTACAATTACATTGAGGTGGTTATAACCTCTCTGTAGTCAGTGAGACTCCTTTGTAATGAGTAGTACGCTCTAGGTAGTGTGCCTTCTTGCATGTGCAAGCCCCTTATTGTATCACATACTTTCTACAAAAGTATTATCTGATTGTGGGTAGGCTTCTCACCATGTTTTTTCCCTTTATCAAGTTTTCCACGTTCAAATCATGGTGTTATGTGGTATGGTTGTATTGCATTGGTTCTTTGTTTCATTCTTAAGTTTTATTGCTTACCGGTATTTGTTTCTGTTATTCTGATATTTAATGTTTATGTGCTCATGTTAAAGGTTATAAAGTGGTTTGATTAATATAATTTGTTGACAACTGATTCACCCTCCCCCCCCCCCCTCCCTCTTAGTTCTCCACCTGTTATTCTAACAATAGGATGGGGATGGGAGAGAGTGAGATAGGGTGAGAGAGAGAGGGAGAGGGAAGAGATGGGATGGGGGAGGGAGAAAGATATAGGGTGGAGGGAAATAATGGGAGGGAGAGAGGGAGAGGGAAGAGATAGGATGGGGGAGGGAGAGAGAGAGAGAGCATGAGAGAGAGAGGGAGAGGGAAGAGATAGGATGGGGGGGGAGGGGGGAGAGAGAGGGATAGATAATGAGAAAGGGGGAGAGGGAGGGGGAGGAGAGAGGGAGAGATTGGGAGAGAGATACACCTAAGAGAGGAGGAGAGTGAGATAGAGAGGTAGAGGTTGAGAGGGGGAAACTTAAGAGATCAAGAATGGTAGAGAGAGAGAGAGAGTTGTGTGAATAAGAGAAAGGGAACGGGGGGTAGAGAATGGGAGAGAGATACAATTGCGAGAGGAGAGTGAGATAGAGAGATAGATGTAGGGAGGGAGAGAGACTTACATGAGAAATAATCAAAGAGAAAGAGACAGAACAAGAGTTAGAGAGAGAGAGAGAGAGAGAGAGAGAGGGAACAAGAGAGAAATAACGGGAGAGAGACACGTGGGAGAGGAGGAGATAGATAGATAGATAGATAGATAGATAGATAGATAGATAGATAGATAAAGGTTGAGAGTGAGAGATTCGATAGAAAGGAGAGAAACTTGAGAGAAATAGGGAGTAGGGGAGATATAAAGAGACTTGAGAAGTGGATGAAGGGATTGAGAGAGAGAGACCTGAGAGGTGGAGGGAGGGAAGGTGAGAGAGACACCTAAGAGGTGGAGGAAGGGATGGTGAGAGAGAGAGAGAAAGAGAGAGTGAGAGATAGAGAGAGCATGATTGAGAGGAAGGGATGGAAGGAGAGTATAAGAGACTAGAGAGAGGGAGATGTGAAGAGAGGGAGAGAGAGAGAAAGATTGATAATGAGAAAGGGAGAGAGGGAGGGGGAGGAGAGAGGGTGGGAAAGGGAGAGAGATACACCTAATAGAGGAGGAGAGTGAGATGGAGAGATAGAGGATGAGACTAGAAGAGACTTATGAGACAAAGAATGGGAGAGAGAGAGAGAGAGAGAGAGAGAGAGAGGGAGAGATAGGGAGAGAGAAAAGTAGAGAGAGAGAGACAAAAAGAGGGAAAGAGGGAGAGATAGATATAGAGGGAAATAGGGAGAATAAGAGAGAGAGAGAGAGAGAGGGATGGGGAGGGAAAGGATAGGATAGAGACACCTAAGAGAGGGGGAGAGAGAGATAGCGAGTGGAGGAGATAGAGAGAGGTGGATGGAGAGATTGTGAGAGAGACCTAAGAGGTGGAGGCAGGGAAGTGAGAGAGATACCTAAGAGGTGGAGAAAGGGATGGTGAGAGATAGAGAGAGAAAGAGAGAGAGAAAGAGAGAAAGAGATTCTAAGTGAGAGGGAGGAAGGGATGGAAGGAGATTACAAGAGACTAGAGAGAGAGGTCAAGAGAGCGAGAGAGTGAGAAAGAGACATAATGAGAAAGAGAGAGAGAGGGGGGGGGAGGAGAGAAGGAAAGAATGGGAGAGAGATACACCTGAGAGAGGAGGAGAGTGAGATAGAGAAATAGAGGTTGAGAGGGAGAGACTTAAGAGATAAAGAATGAGAGAGGAAGAGAGATGGAGATAGAGTTAGAGGGAGAGAGTTAGAGAGAGAGAGTTAAGTGAAAAGGAGAAAGGGAGGGGGAGGGAGAGAATGAGAGAGAGATACACTTGAGAGAGGAGAGTGAGATAAAGAGATAGAGAGAGATTGAGATAGAGTGGTAGGGGTTAGGAAGAGAGAGGGAGAATGCAGGGAAGAGACCAAAGAGATAATGCTGATATGAACATGCTGATTGCTGAAATTTGACTGTTTGAAATTTATATGGATACTCAAAAAACTAGAATCTACATTATAACTCCTAGAGATCCGGAACCACTCTCAAACATCCTGGAAATATATACATAAAATATAACTTAAAGTATAAGTCACATTTCTAAAAATGTGACTTATACTGAAATGTTATATTTTGTGTATATATATTCCAAGGGAGAGAACACTTTTTTCTTTGTAACATGAGAAAATTCTAGGAAATTCATTTAGCGTGTGCCATATTTGGCACATGCCAAATGAATTTTTGAATTTTTTTCATTTGGCACGAGCCAAATTTGGCGTGCACCATATTTGGCATGCGCCAAACTCTCTACCTTGGAGAACACCAAGCCTTTGGCTTGGATTTTCCTTGGGCATCCAATGCAAAGGCTTGGACACCCTTCTCAAGCCTGAGATGTGTTTTCCAGCAAATATTGAAAAATTTCTTACCTTTTTGTTCGTGCTCTCTGTCAAGTTTGCACATGTTTCAATGAAATTAAAAAAAACATCATACAATCGTCAAGCTCTCTCTTAGCTATCCAACCATATAATTATTTTCAAATTCTAACAATATTAAGGTCTTCATCCATAATTTCTTTTGTTAGTGTGTCTATTTTTTGTCAAAAACCAACATGTCATATTTCAGCCACCATATATTTTTACTCATTTATCGAATCTTGAAAAAATTTACATTTTTTAGAAACTAGACTCCATTCTACACAATTTTTTTTAAAAAATTGATTTTCAATTAGTTTTCACAAATTTTTAGGGGGAGCACGCTCAAATTTCACTAAAAAATTAGTGTCAACTTCAAAAATTAGTAAAAAATCATATATTCATTAAAAAATTAGCCAAAAAATCTGGCATAAACTACATGGTGTTAGCTAATTTCTCATTAGAGCGATTTTAAAAATTCCAAAAAAAAGTTGACATTTTAGGGGGAGCACATTAGGTGCCATGTTATTTTTTTCTGAAAAAATAGCACCACTTTGTGTGCTCCCCCTTTTTGAAACCCTTAATCTCCACCATTTTCAAAAAAAATTAGTAGTTTAGAAAGTAGACTCAGGGCACTACAACTCTTGTTCTCACTGCATCCTCATATTTTGAGTGTAACTATCTTCATTTTCTTGTTCAAGTTCGGACTTTGTTGATTTCATAAAAAAGTGGCATTTTAAGACCCCTTTTTGGTCCCCCATCTTTGTTCACTTACCCGCATACACTTAAATACTCGAAGTATACATGAATATATGTAGACAGGAAGAATATACTTAAATACTCAAAGTATACACATGAATATTTGCAGACACAAAATATACACACAAATACACATGTTGTAAGATACCTTCTTTTAATTTTTTTCGAGCTAGAAAGTGGGTTAACCCCCATCTTGCTACTCATAATCTATTTTGAGCCAAAGAGTGGACTTAAACTAATCCTTTTTCTCATAATCTATTTTGAGCCAAAGAGTGGACTTAAACTAATCCTTTTTCTCATAATATATTTTGAGACAGAAAGTGAGCCTAACCCCATCCTCCTACGCATAATCCATTTTGAGCCAAAAAGTGGGCCTAACCCCATCCTTCTACCCATAATCTATTATAAGCCAAAAAGTGGGCCTAACCCATCTTACTGCTCATAAGTCATTTAGAGCCAAACAGTGGGTCTAAACCCATCCTACCCATAATCCTTTTTGAGCTAGAAAGTGGGCCTAACCCCATCCTTCTGCCCATAATGATCTTTCCTAGTATGATCAGGTTCTTTCCTTTTAGACTGCGAGGATTCTTTTGTTGTGTGATTATTTTGTATTCCTTCATGCAATACTACTTCTTTCTTAGTTTCATGAATTTCCTTTTTCTTAAACTATATTGTTTTTTTCTCAAAGTGATCAATTTCGTGTTTTCAGACTGCATAGTTTCAATCTCAAGGTGATCAATTTCTTCTTTTTTTCAAACTACACAAATTCTAAATCAAGGTTATCAATATCTTTCATTTTAGATTGCACAATTTTAGTATCTGCATGATCAATTTCTTTTATTTCAAACTGCATAGTTTCAATTGTAGAATGTGCAACTTCTTTTTGTAGAATGTCTCAATGCCAATTTGCATTAGAAACTGAATAATTGTTAAAAGTGCTACAATTTGAGTTTGAAGATTACAAATATTAATTTACAATGGTTGTGACCTAAAACATTGGCAGGGGTTATGACAGAGAACTATGTATATCCACTAAGGGGTTGCTACATGTCAAAGGCAGTCTAGGAAAGCACCATGATACTCAATTTAGTAAGGAGATGAGTGATCCCAATGAAAGGCCAATTCATAAGGTAGTGATCATTCCTTGATCCTCTAAAAATAGATATTCAACTGCCTGCAATGGAGGAAACCTTAGTAAAGGGGGCAATGTCTCAATGCCAATTTGCATAGAAACTAGAAATAATTTCAACATCATAATGTCTTGATGATTTTAATTTAAGTGTAATCTTCAAACACAGACAATAGATTCTTCTTATGCTAACTTCAAATTAAGATTATCTTCTAGATAATTCACAATTGCACTTTTTGTGTTTCATATGGACATCTGGTTCCATTCTATTGAGCATCTTTGATCATCTAATTTCTTTGGGAACACAATATTGGTGTTTCAAATTATTAAAATCGATTTGCCTAAGTTTCTTAATAGTTTTTCTTAAATTGGTATTGATGATTATTGTTCTTTGTAGGGGGTGCATAGGATTAAAATTGATGTTGCCAAATATGGTTTGTAGCTTGTGCATTGACTAGAGGACATGAATGGGGATGTAGCCAATGATGCTTGTCAAAGACAGGAAATGGACAAGTCTAATGGTGGAGATGCAGGAATAAAGGATCCTTTGAAGTGCCATGGTGCAACTAGGCTTGATCCTCTATGTGGTTTTAATGAGCAACTTAATCAGAAAAGCTTGCAGCTATTCTTCAAGACTTCAATTTCTCCCCACCGTTCTGTCAAGTTAATATGTTGTATGATTAGATTTCAACCAAGCCAAACTGAGTTTAAGAGGAAGGATGATAAATTAAAAGGGCAATGAAAAACTATACAAGAGAGAAGATGGTAACTTGGACGATGAAGAGAAATGAGTCATCCTAAGCAAATAGCTTGCATGGAGACTATAACTACAGTATTATTGTGATGGTTTCACACATCACCCCATTGCAAATGGGGACCCCTTTTTTTTCTTTTTAGGGTAGTGTTTTGGTGTTTTGGGTTTTTCTCTCTGATCTCTCACCTCTACAAATGAGTTGTTATGACCCGGAGGCAACTGAGAGGGGGGGTGAATTAATTGTCTATTAATTTCAACCCAAATATAACTTAACCAAACTTAGTGCATAATACCGTTAAACCAAACTTTAATGTCCATGGCCAGTTTAACAGTTAATAACAGTACCGGTAAAGTTTAATGCATGAAATAGAAAGACAAATAACATACACAACACATAACACAGTTATTTGTACGTGGAAACCCTATAAGGGGAAAAACCACGGTGGGAAACCTTACCCACAATTAGATGATACTACTGCAGATAGTATGAGTGTACAAATGGGGTCTGCACATGCAGAAAGGCCAACTGCCTAGAGCTCACTGCTCAATCACAAAATGGGAGTCACACTGACTACAATTGGATGGTTAAATCCATTGATAATGTATTGCACAAAATAGCATCTTCATATGTTGGATTCAATGTCAGTGAAGTTGTGATTGTCTTCCTCATACCTTCCTTGAATCTTCAAATGATGTTTGCGTGTATAGCTCTACTTATATTCACATATACCTTATTACAATCCTCTTTCACCTTCTCTACATAATCTCACAAATGAGATCTTACATATATACCAGAACCTAAGACTAAATGTGTAGGTCAGTTCACTAAGATATTACAATTAAATCAATTACCAATGAACCAATATGCGATGCATGATGTCGGCTCAATGCATTTACAATAATAACAAATCATCTCCATAACGTGTCGTGTTGATCTAGAATAGATAATGCTTGTCAGACCATAACCTAGACCTATTTGCTGGCAACAACAAATATGCAAACTCGATTGTACCAATAATCAAATCACCAAAACCAAGTGTCCAAACAATGTATTCGACATAACCAAGTAATCTCCAGATGATAACAGATCATCCTAAGTGTCGGTGAACAATATAACCTATCGGTTAACTAGATACCGGTGACTATGCATAAGTCACTGAACATGCCGGTGAACATAAGAAAAGATCTCCACAAGGATAAGTGTTGACAAGTGTTGACATCAATGAAAAAACCAATGCAAAACATCCATAATACCAACAATCTCCCCCTTTGGCATTGATGGCAACACAAGATGGAAAACCATCTAAGTGCCAAAGCAAAAATGCCAAAAACCAAAAACCAACAATCTCTCAAAGAGATCATTAATCATAAATTAAAATATAGATACAGAGAGTAACAATCTCTCCCCCAATGAATAATATCTCCCCAAAAGATAATGTGTTTTTCCATAGATATATTTTCCCCTTTGACATCATATACCAAAGAAATACAAAACCAAATACAATCAATTCATAGAACTCATTACAAATACCAATTGTTATAACCAAATTTTTTCAATCTACTCCCCCTGAGAAGTAGCTCTCCTTCATCAAAGCCGGAAAAAGATTTCTCTTTTAATTCTACCGGTCTGATGCCATGCTCCAACTGTCTAAGTTTCTACCGATGAGGGTATAACTCCAAGTTGTTCTCTTAGATATTCAAAAGTTTCCTTAGGCAAAGACTTAGTAAAGATATCTGCAATCTACTCTTTAGTATTCACATAAACCAATTTCACTTCTTTTGCTTCAACATTCTCTTTTAGAAAATTGAATTTGATGGAAACATGTTTAGTTTTAGAGTGAAATACCGGATTCTTTGATATATCAATTGTTGTCATATTATCACAGTAAATGATTATAGGTTCTTTGCATTTTACCTTTATGTCCTCCAACATTTGCTTAATCCATAATACCTATGTACAATTACTTGTTGCTGCAACATATTATGATTTTGTTGTTGATAGTGACGTACAACTTTGTTTCTTGCTCAACCATGAAATTAGTCTACTACCAAGAAAAAATGCTCCGCCGGTGGTGCTTTTTCTGTCATCTACATCTCCTGCCCAATTTGCATCTGTGTATGCACATAAATCAAAATTTTCATCTTTAGGATACCATAAGCCAAGATTTGTTGTGCCTTGTAGGTACCGGAAAATCCTTTTTATTGTTGATTCATGATTTTCCTTAAGATTACTCTGAAATCTTGAAACAATACATACTGCATTCATAATATCAGGTCTTGTTTATGTTAAATACAGTAAACCTCCTATCATAGACATGTATCTTGTCGGGTTAGCAGGTGTTGATTCATCTTTCAATGATAGTTTATCAGTTGTAGTCATAGGTGTACTTACCGGTTTAGAGTTTTCCATGCCAAATTTCTTAAGTAATTCCTTCAAGTACTTTGATTGATTTATGATTATACCTTTATTAGTCTGTGAAATCTGCAATCCTAAAAAAAAATTATCTCTCCAATCATAGACATTTCAAATTCTTCCTGCATCTTATTAGAAAAATCTTTACACAATCCATCTTCTCCTCCAAAAATAATATCATCAATAAAAACTTCAATAACCAAGATGTCATCATTAGTCACTTTGTAATATAAGTTGCTGTCAGCATTACCTTTAGTGTAACTAAGCTTCAAAAGATATTTGTCCAATCTAGCATACCAAGCTCTAGGAGCTTGCTTCAATCCATATAAAGCTTTCCTTAACCTGCAAACCATATCTTTGTCATCTGTCAAAGAAAATCCATCAAGTTGTTCAATGTAAACTTCCTCTTCAAGATCACCATTCAGAAATGCACATTTAACATCCATTTGATATACTTTATAGTTCTTGTGTGCTGCAAAAGCTAAGAATAATCTGACTGCCTCAATTCTAGCTACCGGTACAAAGGTTTCATTATAATCAATTCCTTCTTTCTGTGAATATCTCTTACACACTAATCTTGCTTTGTTTCCGATTACCTTACCATCTTCATTAAGTTTATTTTTGAATAGCCATTTAGTTCCAATTACATTTTTGTTTTTAGGTTAGGGAACCAATGTCCATGTGTTAATCTTTTCAATTTGTTCCAATTCATCTTCCATAGCTTTAATCCAATGTTTATCTCCACATGCCTCATTAATAGTTGTTGGTTCAATTTGAGAAATTAGACATACCTCTTCATTTTGCCAGTCTTCCTCTAGTCATAACTCTTTGATACTTATTCCCAATTATCTGACTTTGGAGTGATTCAATCTTACATACCTGGGTGTATTCACTTGTTGTTGTTCTTCAGTCACTATGGAATTCTCAGATGATGCCAATGTGACTGGATCAACATTCTATACCGGTGTACTCATTGTAGGTTCATTTGTGATTATCTCAATTGCCAGTTTAGAGTCTCTAGACCTTCTAAACTATTCATCAATCTTCACATTTGCACTTTCAATGATTTTTTTGCAATCTCTTATTAAAACATCTATATGCCTTGCTCTTAGATGAATAACCAAGAAATATTCATTCATCACTTCTAGGATCAAATTTGCCAATATAATCATCTCTCCTAATATAACATTTGCTTCCAAATATTCTAAAATATTTAAGAGTAGGAGTATTACCAAACCATAGTTCATGAGGGGTCTTATCGGTTTCACCTTTGATGTGAACTCTGTTGAATGTATAAACAGTTGTATTGAATGCTTCTCTCCAATACACATGAGGTAGGTTTGCTTTTGATATCATGCTTCTAGCTGCATCCAAAATAGTTTTGTTCTTCCTTTCCACAACTCCATTTTGCTGGGGTGTCCGAGGTGCTGATTATTGTCTTTTGATTCTATTCACTTCATAGAATGTATTAAATTCCTTAGATGTGAATTCACCTCCTTGATCTGATATCAAACATTTGATTTTCTTACCGATTTCATTCTCTACCATCACTTTGAATAATTTATATTTCCCAAAAGCTTCTGATTTCTCCCTGAGAAAAGTAACCCAACACATTCTAGAATAATCATCAATGATTAGCATAAAATATCTATCTCCTTGTGAACTTCTAGTTCTTGCTGGACCACATAAATCAGTATGAATTAAGTCAAGAACATTATTGGATTTTTCTGGAATACTCTTAAAAGTTGCTCTAACTTGGTTTCCAAATTGACATTCCTCACTTACTGGATTGTGAGGTTTAACAATCTTAGGCAAATCCCTTACTGCCTTAGTTGTACTGATTTTCACAATGTAATCATACATGACACAGTCTCTTATGCCATAACCAACTTTCATCAATATGTGCAATCAAACATGTCTTCTCATTGTTATTCAAATGAAAGATATTACCTCTAGTCTAATTACCAGTTGCAATTTCCAAACCAGTTCTATTCATGATTTTGCATTTACCATTCTTGAATTGTAATTGAAATCCCTTTTCAACTAATTGACCAACACTCAAAAGATTATGCTTCAAACCTTCAACATAGTAAACATTATCAGTATTGTGCTTACCATCAAAAGGTATAGTGTCTTTTCCTCTGATCAAACAAGCTTTGTCATCTCCAAATCGTACTAGACCTCCATCCTATTCCTGAAAGGTTAAGAATTTACTCTTATCACCAGTCATATGATGTGAACATCCGGAATCAATGATCCATTCATCATTTTCTTCAATTTTAGTTGTCAGGGCTTGCTCTACCGATTGAAGAGTAGGTGTCAGTTGATCTTCTGTTATTGCAACAAAAGCCCATCCATTGTCTGCTAGTTCCTCATCAGAATCGTCAGTAACTCCTTCATCAACATAGTAACATGATTTGTCTCTATTCTTCTTAAATTTGTATCTCTGATATTCAGGGTTAGGCATATGTTCTTTTAGCTTCTTCTTTCAATAATGTATGTCTATCAGGACACCTAGATGCCATATGACCAATTTTATTGCAGTTAAAATATTTAAATGGTGTTTTACCTTCATACTTACTTCCAACTGGACCTTTAGGCATTTTCCTTGCAAATAGTGCTTCAAGCTCTTCAAGTTCTTCATTCTCTCTTCTGATTTCTTCAAGTTCTCTAGTATAGAGTGCTTTCCAATCAGATTTTTCAGATGATGATGATGATGCTGCAGATGATGAAGCTTTGAAAGCCAAATTTGTCTTAATTGTAGCAATAGGACCAAATATCTCAAGTTCAAAAGCTGAAAGTTTTCCAACCAAAGTATCTCTAGATACTGATGCATTAGGCATTGTTATCAATTCATTAATAGCAATTACTTTCATTTTGTATGTCGGTGGCAAAGCTCTTAAAACTTTAGAAATAATTTCATCTTCACTTAAGGATCCTCCACAACATTGCATACCCAAAACAATTTCATTAACTCTTTCCATAAAAGCAGAAATCCTTTCATCTTCTTCCATTTTCAGATTTTCATACCTGACCTAGAGGCATTCCAGTTTTGCAATTTTGACAGTGGTATCACCTTGATTCAATGTCTCCAATTTATCCCAAATACTTTAGCAATAGGTCGGTCTGATAATCTCATGATTTGTTGTTCTGACAATGTGCTCAAAAGTGCTTCTCTTGCTTTGCAATCATTCTCTTGATCTTTAGCCAAGGTTGGTGGATTAGGTTGACTTTAAGTAGGACCAACATAGCCATTCTTTGTAACATCTCATATGTCTTTTCCAATGCAATTCAAATGAGTTTCCATTTTGATCTTCCATATACCATAGTTAGTTCCATCAAGCTTCAGACTGTCTTTCCTGAAATAGTTAGTTGTCATAGAATCTCCTCAAGTTGTTAAACTTCTGCAAAAAAGAGGACTTAGCTCTGATACCAATTGTTAGGACCCGGAGGCAAATGAGAGGGGGGGGGGGGGGGGGGGGGGTGAATCAGTTGTCTATTAATTTCAACCCAAATATAACTTAACCAAACTTAGTGCATAATACAGATAAGTCAAACTTTAATGCCGGTGGCCAGTTTAACAGTTAATAACAATACTGGTAAAGTTTAATGCATGAAACAGAAAGACAAATAACATACACAACACATAACACAGTTATTTGTACGTGGAAACCCTGTATGGGGAAAAACCATGATGGGAAACCTTACCCACAATCAGATGATACTACAGCAGATAGTGTGTGTGTACAAATGGGGTCTGCACATGCAGAAAGGCCAACTGCCTAGAGCTCAGTGCTCATTCACAAAATGGGAGTCACACTTACTACAATTGGATGGTTAAATCCAATGATAATTTACTGCACAAAATAGCATTTTCATATGCTGGATTCAGTACCGGTTAAGCTTTGATTGTCTTCCGCATACCTTCCTTGAATCTTCAAATGATGTCTGTGTCTATAGCTCTGCTTATATTCGCATATACCTTATTACAATCCTCTTTCACCTTCTCTACATAATCTCACAAATGAGATCTTACATATATACCAAAACCTAAGACCAAATGTGTAGGTCGGCTCACTAAGATATTACAATTAAATCAATTACCAATGAATCAATATGCGATGCATGATTTCGGCTCAATACATTTACAATAATAACAAATCATCTCCATAACGTGTGTGTTGATCTGGAATAGATAATGCTTGTTGGTCCATAACCTAGACCTATTTGCCCGCAACAACAAATATGCAAACTTGATTGTACCAATAATCAAATCACCAAAACCAAGTGTCCAAACAATGTCTTCGACATAACTAAGTAATCTCTAGATGATAACAAATCATCCTAAGTGTCGGTGAACAATATAACCTGTCGGTTAACCAAATATCTGTAACTATGCATAAGTCACTGAACATGTCGGTGAACATAACCAAAGATCTCCACAAGGATAAGTGTTGACAAGTGTTGACATCAATGAAAAAACCAATGCAATGCATTCATAATACCAACATGAGTCAAGTTTTTTTTTCAAAATTTGGAGTCACCAAAATCAATGAGTAAAAGTGGTCAAATTGATGTTTTGATGCTATGGATGCACTAAGACAAGTCAAGGGAGTAAAAACATAATTTCCTGGGGTCAATTCTGAAAACTTCCTATTTTTAGGAAATTTTGTTTTTTTCTCTTTTTTCTAAATTTAGAAAGTTTTTTTGGCATTTTGGGGCCAATCTGGGAACCTAGTTTTTTGGTCTGTTTTTTTCTAAAACTAGAAAGATGTTTTTTTCTTTTTCCGGGAACATAGGTGGTTGTTGAGTCAGGAGAAGACAAACTTTTTAATCCAGAAGATAATTTCCAAAAAGGCTAATGGAAGATCACAAGAAAGGTGGCTAAGTATGAAGTTTAGAAATGAAAAATTCCTTGTTTCCTTGGAAAAATTCCTAAGTTCCTTGGAAAAATTCCTTGTTTCCATGCAAACTTCCTTGAGCACATGAAAATTCTACCTTGGCATCAAGCAAAGTCTGCCCAAGGAGTGGGTTAATAAAGTGATTAAGTGTTAGCACTTTGAAGGGATAAAGTCAAAAAATTTGGTTAAGTATGGCAACTAGGTGGAATTTCCAAACAAGACATCAAGTCCACCCAAGGTATTAGGAAGATTTCCAGTGGCAAGTGAAGTTCACCCTTCTCCAAGCAATAATTCTTCATGCCACATCCAAGTCCGCTCAAATAGAATGAAGGAAAATATGGCTAAGTGATGGTGGACAGCAAGAAAGTGTTGAGTCAAGATGGAGTTCACATTAAAATTCCTTACTCCTATGCCAAGTTCGCCTAGCAACCTGACAAATTTCTTCAACCTCATGACAAGTCCGCCCATGGCATGGTAAAAAATTTCCTATCCTACTGCCAAGTCCTCCTAGGGAGGTTGGAATAGTTCCTTGTCAACATGTCAAGTCCGCCTAGACACATAGGAAGGTTCCTTATGCTCATACCAAGTCCACCCTTGGTGGATAAGGGGAAAGAATTCAATTTTTTTTGGCAAAGTAGACATGCATAAAACCAAAAGTTTCCCTATGTTGAGAAAGGAAATTCAGAATTTTGGCTAAGTGTTGGATGTCAAAAAAAACAAGATATAGTCTGCCCAAGAGAAGGTAAAAATTGGGGATAAGTGTGACAGCATGATGATAATTTCTAGTCAAGCTGAAGTCTGCCTAGGAAGAAGCACAAATTCCTTGAAGAGACATGAAGTTTGCCCTCCAAAAGCATCAAAATTCCTAAGCCAAGCTAAAGTCTACCCCCCAAACATGAAGAAATTTCTTAGGCAAGCACCAAGTCTGTCGGGTGAAAAGTTTCCTAGTGAAGCAAAGTTCGTTGTGGTTTGGAAAAAAATTCCTTATTAACACATGAAGTCTGCCCTCCCCCCTTGGCAAAGATCCCTAACCTAGTATGAAGTCCGCCCTAGGGTGGATAAATGAAGAGCTTAGCTAGGATGAAGGCAAATGTGGAAATTAAAACAAGAATTTACCCAAATTTTGGAGGGAAAAGAAAAATTAAAGCAAAGGGAAATTCGCCTAAATGTTGATGACAAGGTAAAAAAAGAAAAAGGCTAAACACAAGAAGAATTTGCCTCAAGGAAAGATGGGAAAATGTGGTTTACTTGAGTTGGATTAAAACTAGAAAAGCAAAAAGGATAAATCAAGAAGAATTTGCCCAAGTATTGGAAAGAAGAATTTCAAAAAATTCGGCTAAGTAAGGTGAATAAAACAAAAACACAAGAAGGAATTTGCCTAGTCATGGAAAAGTTCGAAAAGTTTTGGCAAAGGGTTGAGGAAAAAAGAAAAGGCAATTAAAGCAAGAAATGGCCCAGTATTGGAAGAGAGTGTTGAATGCATAAATGATTAAAGCAAAAAAAGATACAAGTCAAGAAGAAATTCGCCTAAGTCTTGGAAGGGAAAGAGTTTGAGAGAATTTCGTTGTGTTGAAAATTTTTGAAATTGCAAATTTCCATGACATCTTCCGCAAGAATTTCAAAGCCAATTTCCACGCTTGAGGTCAAAGTTGGAGTGATTTAATAAGGAATTTTCCAAACTTGCAAAAATAGCTTTCACTTCAAATCGTCTTGCTTTTTTATGCTTTTTAGGGGCAAATGCTTCAATTTCCAAAATTTTCAAAAGTTAAAATTAACCTTTGAATATTTCTTCAAACTTTGCACTCTGAGTTGGAACAAACATCTAACCCCCTTATTGTTTTAACTTAGAAAATTTTCATGATTTTCAGGTGGTAGATATCAACTCAAGAAGGAATTTCTAGAAAGATAAATTTAAAGTTCAATAACAAAGGAACAAGTTAGAATGATGATTCCACAATGCATGGAAGGACAACATTCATGCTTCAAGGTGGAATTCAAGAATGAAAGGAGCAAAGAAGAAGGACTTACACTTCATCAAGACATTCAAGAAGATCAAGTCATCCAAGGATGACATGCTCTACATTGACCTTGGATTGCTTTTGGAAATCCAAAATCAAAAGATTCCACACCAAGGAGTGGTAAGTTCAAGACGCAATGAAAATGAAGAAAATATTCTAATCATCTTGAACTTCCCTCAGAAATCCAAATGTAACCTGGTCAATACAAGGAGGTAATCTTGGTTGAGGAATGTTGCAACATGAAGTCAAGAGCTCCACCCAGGAATCCAATTCCAAGGCAAGGAATTTCATAATCAAGGAAGGAAGATAGTTTCAGAAGAGTTAATCAGAGTTAGAGACTTGATCATCCAAGATGATGCAATTCGAACAATGATTGAGTCTCAAAAGATATTGCCTAAGGTATCAACACTTCTTCATGATGCAGAATCAAATCTACAAGGCAAGCTGAGGTGGCATCCCAATCATCAATCACCCAATCCAAGATTTCCAAGTCAGACATGTCCAAGTGCAATTAATCAGACTCAACAAGTGGAAGATGTTAAGTGGCTCCTATTTTCTCATTGGTTATCCAAAACATTGTAATTTTCTCATTGGCCAAAAGAAGTTTTTTTGCAATTAACCCTAATTAGGGTTTTGTTTATTAATCTTGGTTGTTGATCTTGGATCAATCTAGGTCATTGCTTTGTAATGGGGTGCCTATATAAACCCTCCTCTCATTTGTAAAGAAAGAGATTTCTGAGAAATTGTTGTAGTGATACTTCTTAAGTGCTAAGACATTATTTATTGCTCAATTGTTGGTGAATTTTGTCTATTTTGCAAGTTAGCATGGTTTCTTAGCTCTCAATAGAATAGATTTCATTTTCAAGTTGATAGATTGAATGAAGGATTTGATAGAATTGCTTCATCTGGAATGATGTGTTCATACTTTTTATAATTGGATGATTTTCAATTATTTTGCAAAGTTAGCCTAAACCAAGAAATGAAACTTAACTTTTATTGTTTTATTCATTGTTCAAAATGTTGGTGAATATGGGTGATATGAAAATCTTTTAAATCAATTTGAAGATAGCGACGTTCTTGCGTAGTTGTTGAATTTGGCGAAATAAGAATTGGTTTTGGATTCCACTTTTGCAATTTTTTTCTCCAAAATTCATAGGATTAGATTAGGGTTAGAATCATCTTCCTAAACCCTCACCCCTTTCACTTTTTTTTCAAGTCTTAGTAGCAATAGGATTGAAAAGGAACTCATTGCAAAATTATTCCAAAAATGAAGAAAGTTAAAAGTGCTAGCAATCAACAAGATCCTTTGATTGATTCACTCTTCGAAAAATTGTGTAAGTCCCCCTTGAGATTACCAACATATCACAACAAACCAATTGAGACTATCCACATGAATCTTGAACCCTAGAGTCGTCTTTGTGATCACACAGTCCATCTATTTACCATATACAAGATTTTGATCAAGAGAGAATATGTTATCTTTGGGTATTTTATTCTGAGTTGCACGTGCATAAAAAACAAACCAAAAGTCTGAGTTGTGCGTGCATTAAAAACTCACCAACAAGTATATTAAGAAGTCAACTAGAGATTGTGAATATTCTACAAAATAGCACTAGGAAATCCATTGATGAATGTTATGCACTGATAACAACAATAGCGACTCACAAAGTCTGTTTGGGTCCAAAGTATTGTAGTTGAATGCAGTTGTGTATATGTAAACCAGATTGGTGAATAATAGAGTGATTCCCCTACTTCAAATGTGGATGTAGGCAATTGCCAAACCACAATAAATCTGTGTGTCTCATTGTTTGTGTTGTGTATTGTTAATTCTGTTTATCTGTTGTCTTTCAATTCGATTTCTTCATCCTAACAATTGGTATCAGAGCGAGGTTAGATCGTTATTTAGATTTTGGTGTTTGAATTTCCAGAATCATGGAAGAATCGAAGATAGAGAAGTTCTCCGATCAGAGCTTCAAGTTATGGAAAGTGTAGATGGATTCTTTGCTAATAAAGCAAGACCTTTCACTCGCGCTTGAAGGGAAAGCAAAGAAACCAACTAGGATGGTTGATGAAGATTGGAAAAAATTGGACAAGAAGGCGAGAGCGACAATTTTTCTCTCGTTGTCCAATAATGTTCTCTTCAATGTCACGG
This sequence comes from Cryptomeria japonica, assembly GCF_030272615.1. Classification (NCBI taxonomy): domain Eukaryota; kingdom Viridiplantae; phylum Streptophyta; class Pinopsida; order Cupressales; family Cupressaceae; genus Cryptomeria; species Cryptomeria japonica. The sequence continues at coordinate 55,463,452 of NC_081405.1, forward strand.
GTGATGCAACAACAAAATAAGTATGGGATAGACTCTCAGCCATGTATGAAATGGCATCGACTGCAAATAAAGTTTTTATTATGAAGCGCTTGTACAAACTGAAAATGAAGGAAGGTTGTGCTATGGCAAACCACATCAATGAATTCAGTACATTGATTAGTCAAGCGACTTCGGTGGGGATGACACAAGATGATGAAAGCAAGGTTGTTTTGTTATTATGTTCTTTACCAAGCAGCTGGGATGGTGTTGTAACAACAGTTAGCACATCTATATCCGGTAAAAATAAGTTAGTTTTTAACGATGTAGCAGCTACTCTTCTCAGCAAGGATTTGAGAAGAAAGAATGATGAACCTTCATCCAGTGAAGCCTTAATGGTGGTCAGCACCGATAATAGAGGTAGAAGTCATAATACAAGTAGAAATAATTACCATAGACGTTCGAAATCAGCAAAGAGATCGAAGTCTAGAAACAGAAATGGTGAATGTTGGTTTTTTGGCAAAGCTGGTCATGTGAAAAAGGATTGCAGAAATTTCAAAAGGGCGCAAGAGAGGGTGCGGGACAGCGAAGCAAATACAGTTTATGATAAAGATGATAGCATTTTAATCCATTCAACAACCAACACTACTCTGCATTCATGGGTGCTTGATTCTAGTGCCTCCTATCATGCTACCTCATGTCTTGAAGCGTTCATTAACTACCATGAAGGTCATTTTGGCAATGTTTTCTTCGGTGATAACAAAGCTTGTGAAATTACAGGCAAAGGGGATGTATTGCTGCCATTAGAAGGTGGTAAAACATGGTTGCTCAAAGATGTTAGCCATGTCCCAAAATTGAAGCAAAATTTGATATCCGTTGGACAGCTCTTTGGTCAAGGTTTTAATGTTAATTTTCTCCCGGATACATGGAAAGTAACCCATGCTACCATGCTGATTGCAAATGGTAACAAAGTGGGAAACCTATACATATTTAAGACTCATGGTGAAGTGGGAGCTGCAATGGTGATTGAGGACAGCAAAGCGGATCTTTGGCATCAAAGACTTGGGCACATTAGCAAGAAAGGTCTCCATGTTATGCATACAAGAACTCAGCTACCGGGCCTCAAGCTTGTGGACTTAGCCTTTTGTGAACATTGCCTCTATGGCAAACAAAAGAGAGTCAGTTTTTTGAAAGCTGGGCGTGACACAAGGACAACACCGCTGGAGCTTGTATACTCGAATGTTTTTGGACCAACCGAGGTAACCTCCATTGGAAGAGCTAACTACTTTGTAACATTTCTTGATGATTGTACAAGAAAAAGTATGGATTTATATGCTTTCTAGGAAATCTAAAGTGTTTTCAAAATTTAAAATTTGCAAGGCTTTAGTTGAAAATCAGATTGGGCATAGGATTAAATGCTTACAAACAGATAACGGTGGGGAATTTTGTTCACATGAATTTGATAATTTTTGTGCTGATAATGGGATTAAAAGAATCAAGGTTTTTCCTTTCACTCCTCAAGAAAACGGTGCAGTCGAGAGGATGAATAGAACAATCCTTGAGAAGGCACGATGTATGTTGTCTAATGCAGGTTTAGGCAAAGAATTTTGGGCAGAAGCGTGTAACATAGTAGTGTATTTAATTAACTGAAGTCCATCATCTAAATTGGATTTTGGTATTCCAGAAGAGGAATGGCAAAGGAAGAGAATTTCATATTCGCATCTTCATGTGTTTGGATGCGAAGCCTTCTCGCATATACCCAAGGAAAAGCGAACAAAATTGGATCCAAGGTCGCTGAAATGTATCTTTGTGGGGTATGGAGAAGAGCAGTTTGGTTTTAGATTGTGGGATTCAGTTCACAAAAGGATTGTTCGCAGCAGAGATGTAGTCTTTCATGAAACCTCCTTTCCCGCACTACAAGATGCAAATAAATTAGAGACAGATTATGTCCCTATGTCTCTATTTCAGAATTCGACTACCAGCGCTCTGCCTCCGGTCTCTCATTTAGTGGGAGCTCCCATGACATCTACATCAGTTGAATACAATTCTCAGACTGAGAACGATGAAGAAAGTGTCGATAATGTTTGGTCTTCATTTAATTCAGAATTTGGGGGTCTGCAGAACAGAGCACATCCTCTTCAAACTAACACTCATTTGGAAGAACATCCATGTGGTGAGCACCTTGGCTCACATCAACACCACTTTGTTGGATATTCTTCACCGCCTCCTGCACATTTAGCTTCACACACACCCCCCCCATTTCTCAAGGCATGATAACAACTCTGCCCACCCACCTCCACGGCAGCCTCCCCAAGCACCTGCCTCCCCTCACTCCTTGCGTGAGCTCCCCGCAGCTTCCTCCCACTCCTCGCGTGACCCACACTCCCTGCAGACTCCTCGCGACCCCCCAGTAGCTCCCTCTCCTTCTCCGCAGGCCCACTCCCGAGCGCTCCCCACCTGCAGACCACTCCACGGGGCCCCTGCAAACTTCTCCTTTGCAGTCCCACCATGGAGTCATCCTCCAGTGCAGACCGTGGAGGATGCCACCACGGCTCCCCACTCTCTGCACTCCCGACAAGACAAGACCTTGGACAATGCAGCCATGTCACCCAGCTCACTGCACACACGCAGAACGCAGGCAGTGCAAAATACTGTTGCGAGTCCCTTCTCCCGTGATGAGCTTGCATTAAACAAGGACAAAAATCCACAGGTCAGTAAAACTTCCAGGCAAATTAAAAATGGGAGAGATGTTAGCTTGCATGAACAGGAATCACAAAAATTGAATGACTCTACTACTGAAACAGAGAGTCAATTGAGAAAATCAACCAGACAAAGGCGACCTCCTGCAAAATTTTCTAATTATGACTTACTATTTTGTGAAGAGGCTGAACATTCTTTGCTCATCTCTGATCAAACAGAGCCTGCAACATGCAAAGAGGCTTGTAAAAATGCAGACCGTGATAATTGGCACGCTGCAATGTGCGAAGAAATAGATGCACTAGTGAGAAATCAAACATGGGATTTGGTGCCACTTCCGCTTGACAGAAAGGCATTAAGAAATAAATGGGTGTATAAACTAAAAGATGAAACCGATGGTCACAAAAGATTTCGAGCAAGACTAGTTGTAAAGGGATATGCTCAGTAGCAAGACCTTGACTTCAAAGAAATTTTCTCGCCAGTAGTTAAAATGTCTACCATCCGAGCAGTATTGGGATTAGTTGCAGCCTGGGATCTTGAACTTGAACAGCTAGATGTGAAGACGGCTTTTCTCCATGGCAACCTTGATGAGGAATTATTTATGCATCAGCCAGAAGGGTTCATTAAAAAGGGGCAGGAACACCTTTATTGCATATTGAAACGCAGTTTGTATGGGCTTAAGCAAGCCCCCCGGCAATGGTATCTTAAATTTGACAAATTCATGATTGATCACAAGTTTATTCGCAACGAGTCTAATCCTTGTATCTATTACAAGAAGCTTCCTAATGGCGAATTTGTCATTCTTCTCCTTTATGTGGATGATATGCTAGTGGCCAGCACAAGCATGAGGATTGTGAGTGAACTTAAGACTCATTTAGCAAAAGAATTTGCCATGAAAGATTTAGGGGCAGCAAAGAAGATCCTAGGAATGACTATTTTTCGGGATAGAAAAAAGAGAGAACTCAAACTATCTCAGCAAGACTACATTGAAAAAGTCTTGGATAGATTTGGTATGGTGGATGCTAAGTCTTTTTGTGTACACCTTTAGCCTCTCATTTGTGTCCTAAAACACAAGAAGATAAGGAGTTTATGGATAAAATTCCATACAAATCTGCAGTTGGAAGCCTCATGTATGCTATGGTGTCTACTCGACCGGACATTGCTCATGTCGTGGGATTGGTGAGTAGATTTATGGCTAATTCGAGCAAAACACATTGGGAGGTGGTTAAGTATATCTTGAGGTATCTCAAAGGTACTTCTGATTTTTGTTTATTGTTTGGAAAGGATAAGGCAAGTTTGCAAGGGTTTACTGATTCTGATTTTGCCGGTGACTTAGACAAAAGAAAGTCTACTTCTGGTTATACTTTCACATTTGTCGGGGCAGCGATTAGTTGGGCTTCAAAATTGCAACATACAGTTGCTCAATCAACCGCGGAAGCAGAATACATAGCTCTTTCTGAGGGAGCAAAAGAGATGGTATGGCTGCAACTCTTGTTCAACGAGTTGGGTTTGAAGCAATCAGATTTTGCTTTGTTTTGTGATAACAGCAGTGCAATTTTTATGACTAAACATCAAACATCTCAGCTGCGGTCAAAACATGTTGATGTTCGCAGTCATTATGTTCGCCATATGATCGAAGAAGACAAGTTTCATGTAGATAAGATTCATACTGACCTGAATCCAACTGATGTGCTCACTAAAGTGGTTAAGTGGGAGAAGTTCGATTTCTGCCGAGCTTCTCTCGGCTTTTCCAATAACTAATAGCAGAACTAAGTGGGGGAATCTACTTGTTGCAGCAGTTCGTTGGCCTTTAATGGGAGATTGTTGGAAGTTGAAGTCCAACGGACTCTTTCCTTGTTTGCTGCCAAAACTCTTGGCTTTTCACATTCTCTTTGCAAGCTCTTTAAGAGCTGATTGTAATTCATTTCAAAAGGTTAATTGCTGTAGCTGAATGCAGCTGTGTATATGTAAACCAGATTGGTGAATAATATAGCGATTCCCCTGCATCAAGTGTGGATGTAGGCAATTGCCAAACCACGATAAATCTGTGTGTCTCATTGTTTGTGTTGTGTATTGTTAATTCTGTTTATCTATTGTTTTTCAATTCGATTTCTTCATCCTAACACAAAGAAGGTATAATTCGAAGGAAGTACAAAATCCTTCCTTCCAGAATGGTCTGTGCAAACAAACAAGCAGATCAAGGAGCATCACTCTTCAGACATAAGTTTATCATTGCTAGCGTGAGAGCTTTTTCACAGCATTATGACTATGCTAGGATGTGTAAGGAAGCGTGGAGCAAATTTTGTCCTGTCTGCAAACATGGCACAAGAAATCTTATGTATGGTCTTACTCATTCTAATTAGTTGTGAGTCAGATCTTCAGGAAAGGGGTAATTTTGGTTAGAACTTAGAAATCATTTTATGTCAGTTGCAAACATGGCCAGGGGAGTGCAACAAATAGATATATCCGGGATCAAATCATTAAGGCTGATGCAAATCGAAGGCAGCAAGGATAAACATCCAATTAAGTGGTGTAAGACGTTATCCATGTCTTGAATGATTATTAATTAGAAAAATGACAAGTGCAACTGGTTGAGTAAATGAATGATCATTGGATGATTAATAAAGTGAGTGGCAATATAATGTTTAATGGATTTTGACCAAGCATCGGGTTAAGTTAGTAACTGATACAACAGATTCTTGGGTTCGTTTTCCCTCTTACAATATTATATATATGCTTGTTATAAACCGGATAAAAAATCATAACTTACATAGAATCCGAAAGTGTTTTTCTGATTTAAAACCTTCCTCAAAGTTTGTATCAGGCTGCCAAGTATTCCAAAAACATTAAATCAATATGTTTTTCATATGTAAATCCCCCAGTGTTGTTTTTCTGAAATACAATATCTCTTGTTTGCACCCTGTCAGCCTGATTTTTAAATGAATTCCCAGATTTTATTTGTGTGCACATTTGTGGTCAGATGGTACCATGAGTATCATTTTTGTGTTACATTCCTTAGAAGTTCACACCATTTTTCAAATTTTATAAGAGTTTGCCGAACTTTCAGTAAGAGGATATACGGGAGAAGTTGATAACTCATAACACACTTCCTCTTTCTTTCTTGATTCCTTCTTCTATTCCTTCCCCTTATCTATCCTTTGCACTTTTTTAATGATCAGATTATTTAGGACGAGAATAGAAATAAATTGGATTTTATTTATATATGAGCTTCAATGCCAAATCACTCTTGGTTTTATTTATAACTGCAAACATTGAAGTGTGAATATGAATGCCTATAAAAGAATATTCTAACATGCCAATTATAAACTCATTTTATTTGAAACACCAGAAGTCCCTTGAACAGAAACAAAGTCACACACCTCTAAGTTGAACCACCCATACCCTAACAGGTTTTTAGAGCCTTGGTGGATATTACTATTTTCACCTCTTTCGAAAAGAAAGAATCATTCCACAAGTTCTTATGTCAGAACACACATCAACAAAACCCCCTCTTTCAAGTGTCAACCAGGAAATAGTGTATTTTCTACATGAAGATAATAAACTAGTTCATCAAAATAGAATCAAGGCTTTCTAGAGATGCACAAATTTGAACTTGCTGTTTTGATGGTGCAATCTAGTCACATATATTCAATAGTCCAATCTACCTTACAGGTACAAATCAAATAATTATTCAAATAAATATAGCTGTCACCCTTAAGTATGGCCCAAGAAATAGCTTATGTCCTATATGAATATATTAAACTAGTTCCTCAAAATACAATGCAATACTTCTAAAGATGTACAGACAAGAAGGTGACTCAACCCAGGATTAGATAGAATTAGAACAAACTGTCTAGTAGTGAAAACTTGTCTCATATACTTCCATTATCCAATCAATTTTTTATGTATAGATTAAATAACTACTCAAATGAACATATGCTTCATGTGTACAGATAAAGTAACTACTCAAATGAATATAGTCCCCACGCATTAGTGTCATCCAAGAAATAGCTTATCTCCTATATGAACTAATCGAACTATTTCCTCAAAATGCAATCAAATTTTAACCAAAAATACATCAGTAAGCATTGAAATAATAGCCACAACAAAGTGCAAGTGCAGTAACTATAGAAATAGAGATAGAAAGGAAAACAGAAGAATAACTTGTTAGGGAGGAGACATGCTCTCTGCAAAGTGCAAATTAACTACAAATTTACATGAAACACTACTAATAAAATAAGCTATATCAAATGAATAACTTCATCCTTAAATAGAAAAATAAAATGATTCTTTACAATTAAAGAAAAACATTGAAGGAATCACAATAACTGCATTAACTTGAACAGTGTGACATCAATCAAAAAGGTAGTTTATAATACATTACATAAATCTCACATTAGTTCATTCAAAAACCAACAACTGCCTAACTAGAAAACCTAACATTCCTCCTTATCCAAAGGTGTCTGTCAGGCCAAGCATTTCTCCGAACTTCTCTATCTTCTTTCCTCCAAGTGCTTTGGTTGGAATATCAGTTGGCTGGTCTGCAGTCAGACAACACTTGATATGTACTCTGTTGTCTCAATTGTCTTTCACATAATGTCAAATCAAGTGAAACTTTGAGTTAGTGTGTTTGGTTTGATCATGAAAGACAAGGTTCTTTGTCATCTTTATTGTAGATATGTTATCAACAATAATAGGGGTTGACGATTGTTGTTCCTCCTGCTAGTCATCCAGAACCCTTCTGAGCCACAGAATTTCTCTCATCCTTTTAAAAGCTGCCATATACTCTGCTTTCGCTGAGGATGGAGATAGTACTGTCTACTTCTTGAACTCTACGAATAGCTGCCGACCCTCGTTGCATAGGATAACCTGATGTAGACTTTCCATCTTTCACCATCAAGTTTAAGTATGTTGCCCTTGGGTATTGTAGTCCATGTTGTTAAGTTCTCTTCATGTATCTTAGAACCCTCTTAGCTGCCAGCCAGTGATTCTCCCTTGGTTGTTGTATGAAATATGAAAAGACTCCAACAACAAAGAAGACATCTGGCCTCATATTTATCACATAAATCAACTACCAACAAATTGTTTGTATTCTGTTAAATTTACAAATGTTATTGTATCATCTTATTTAGGTTTAAGATTCTATTCCATCGATGTCATATAGGTTTACAATATGTTATACCAAATTTGTTCAAAAGTTGTCCAATGGACTGCTGTGAGATGAAGATGTACTTAGGCTTCTAAATCACAACAATTCCTAGATAGATAGTAATGTAGATGACCCAAATCAGACATTTTAAAACCCTTCTTCAAACCTTTCTTTACAGCTACAATATGTTTTCATAGTTACTAGTGATGAACATTCATCTACATTCACAAACAACAGTTACTATTCCTATTTAATGGATTACTTTGTGTCAAAGATGGAGTTAGTGGCACCCACGATGGGTAGTTTCTAACTACTTCAATATTTATTATTTGATGATGTAATTGTAAGTTTGAATGAGCAAGGAGCAATGCTTATCAATAGTGATAAAGTGTCTAGGTGTAATGTCCCCACTTTGAAATATAATTTAATAATAAATAATAATAATAAAATTAAAATACAAATGAATAATAATAAAAATTAATTAAAATATAAAAGAATACAATTAAAATTTGATTAAAGTTAATGAATGGTCAAAAGGCATGAAATGATAAGTTGTGACTTCCCCAAATATGAGGTATACAAGGGAGAAGAGAACTCATTTGAAGGGGGGATAATATGGGAATCAGAAGTGCAGATCTGATTTATATAAGAAGCACAGATCTGATTGTGAAAGGTTGTGTCCCTTTCAAAGGGCAGAAATAATGAAGAGTTTCACTCTTTCAAAGGGTGCTAATGGTGAAAGGGCATGTATCTTGCCAAAGGGCATACATGATGAAGAGGTGTGACCTCTCCCTCACATTTAGAGATATAAAGGAAAGGAATCAAAAGCATCCAGTGAAATGACCATTGATCAGATCAGATCAGAAAGGTTATTAAGTTACAGGCAGTAACATCCTTGATCTCGGTGGTATGCATGGGGATGTGCTTAATATATGAAGCCTGATAATGTTATTATGCAGAATTTAATAGTAATATTAATATAGACTGCAATATGTATGACAGTCATACTTAATTTCACATACATTCATAGTACATGAAAGACCAATATATTAAACAGTCTACTCTATCATGATACTTCTGCTAATGCTTATGTAGGATGGGAATGATTTGTGCAAAGGGAAAGGCAGACTAATTCCAACCAATTAGGTAGTCCCAAGATGGGGTAAGGATCAGATTCCATAAACCTTGAGGGTATAATCCCGAGATGGGGTAAGGATCTGCATCCGTAAACCTTGAGGGAGCCTGTTGTAGTTTGTTTTCTCAGCACCCTGGCAACATAATCACCCCTTCCTCCCTTAGGGTTTGGTAGTAACAAGGTTAGATCATAATATAGAAGGCTATGAATTATAAAATGTGGAATTAATTGTTAAAAAAGGCATTATAACTTGGTAATGCATTCAGTAATGTATAATAATCGTTGGAATATGACAGATTCCAAGTAGGGGACATTACACTAGGAGGAATGATAGGTGGGTTGACACTATTATGCATCCACTACTTTTATTACCTCAATGATATCCTATTGGGTGAAAATACTTACTCAAGGACATAATTGTAGTGTCCACCAACTTATATATTATAAAATTATTCCAACTTGGTCAAATTAAGGAAAACGTAGCCACTTGAGAGGAAAGGATAAGGGGTTTGAGAGCAATTAACTTGGCTAGTAGCCCAAAATTTTGAAGAAAGTGGCATATAGAAAACATAAATTCAAGCCCCACGAGGTCAAAATAGAATAAGAGTAGAGCACTAAATGATTGGAAGTATAGCTAAGCAAGAAAACTAACAAAAGCATCTTCCTTGTAAGCTGAGTCGGCTTATTCCAAGGGGGGAAGGATGTCACATCCCTATGGTCAACGATCAAAAGGGAGAATGATGACAAAGAGACGGGTCTTAATTATGAGGAAAGGCATACGTAAACTTAGGGATGGCCATGCATTTAATAAGGTATAACACCCCTGCCCTCCTCCATTCTTCCCATCTAGCTTTTCACTTGAATGGAAGAAGTGTGAGTAAGATACGATGGAAAGGGATTTATTGAAAAGGCTTAAAGAAACTTCATGGAAAAGGCTGGATATAGGCACAAATATCATAGTTAATGGCAATTCATAGCATCCTCAATGTTGACGCCATAAAGAGAACTTCAAAACGGGTCATGGATAAATATAAAGATGATAAAAGGATAGATGGATTGGGGACTTCTTGTGAGTGATACTATTGATGTTAAGATGGATCCTTACAATGATGAAAATATCATTAATATTGGGAAGCGCTTAGAAGATGATGAACAAGATGCTTATTCTTCTCTTTTACATGAACTTCCAGAAATATTTGCTTAGACTTAATCAAACATGCCTGGCAGTGATCCCTTGATTGTGACTCATAACATTGTGTTAATTCCCAATGCTAAACCTGTTAAGCAAAAGATTAGGAAGATGAATCCCAAGATAGCATTGCTTGTTAAAGCTGAGATAGAAAAACTCTTGCAAGCTGGCTTTATTCACCCTATTGATTATTCTCCTTGGATTTTGTTGTGACCATTTCACACATCGCCCCATTAGAATGGGGGCCCCCTCTTTTTTCCTTTTTGTTTTGCTTTCTCTCTGCTTGTTCTTCTCTCTGCTTTTGGAATTTTGAGTGAGTGGTTGTCTGTCTGGGCTAGGGCTAATCCTTAAGGGTTCTTTTTTGGTATCATTCAAGCTAAGTCCAGTCAAATTTTGGAAAATTGTTAAATGTCTCCCTGAGGAATTGAGATTGTCAGAATAAGGTATACCTTTCAGGAGGGTCAAATTTGTTAGGTCAGGGATAGGACTAGGTCTCAGGTCAGGTCTAGATTGAATAAGGGTTTTTATGGGCAAAGTCTTGTTTGTTTCCAAGTCTGAGTCAGTTAAATTTGGTCAATAAGGAAAGTGAATCTAGTCGGCCAAGTTAAATAGGGAATGAAATAAATCAAGAGCCTGAAAATGTCAAATTCGCTCCTGACCCTTGCTGAGGGTCCAGGGCGAAATTCTTTGTGGACTGGATTTCCTTTGCAATTTTTGACTGAATTTTGACATGTTTTAAGGTAAATTTGTGTATTCTTGCCTGGAGAGTTTTTGATAGATTTTTGGGGAGCAAGATGATCCCTGAAATAGAAAATTCGCTCCTGACCCTTGCTGAGGGTCTAGGGCGAACTTCATTCTAAACACAATTTCTTGTTTTGAGTAGGCTTGTTAGCTGGTTCCTGGCCTTGAAAATGACCTGACTTTGCCTTGTGAAGAGGTTTTGAACTTAAATTTTGAGCAGTTTGGCCTAAAATGAGGATTTCGCTCTTGACCCTTGCTGAGGGTCCAGGGCAAAAATGTTGTTTAAGTTTATTTAGTGCTAATTTTGGCTAACTTGTTCTGTGCAGGGTCTCTCGGAAGGAAGATTGGACGTCACTTGATGCATTTGAAGGTTTGAAAACATGAAAAATGATGAATTTTGGGCAACAAAGGTAAAATCGCTCCTGACCCTCTCTGGAGGCCCAGGGCGAAATTTTGATTTTTCCTCATTTTGCAATGAAAAAGGATCAAGTTTTGAACATGAATAGAAAATGAACAACTCCCTCTACCCGCCTGAAAAAGTTTTAACTTGAAATGATGGAGGACTTTGTTGAAAACCTAAAATTCGCTCCTGACCTTTGCTGAGGGTCCAGGGCGAAGATTCCTATTAGAGTCATTTCTGGCCTTGTTTGGTCAAATTGAGATATCAAAGGCATGATGAATGGTGAAGTAAGCATGATGAAGCCCCAAACTTGTTTGAAGATGAAGAGATGAAGCAGTTTTGCCCAGGAAAGGCAATTTCGCTCCTGACCCTTGCTGAGGGTCCAAAGCGAAATTCTTTATAAGCATATTTTTTGACCTTTCTTAGGCATGAAAACCTATTCATAGCACAATACAAGATGAAATCTTCCTTAGCAAAGAAGTTTAAAGGTGAAAAGTGAAGCATTTTGGGCTAGATGGCAAAGTTCGCTCCTGACCCTCTCTGAAGGCCCAGGGCGAAATTCTCGAAAACACATTTTTCTTGCAAAGTCAAAATGATTTTTATGGTTGGAATGAATGTGAAGAGGTGTGTTTTACCCATTGAAGATAATTTGGAGGGACAACAAGGAAGCAATCAAGCTAAATTTGGAAAATCGCTCCTAACCCTTGCTGAGGATCCAGGGCGAAAATTCTAAAAACCTACTTTTTCCTCCAAGTTTGAACGAAGCTAAGCCTAGACACGAGTTTGAAATGATGTTTGAATTGCCTTGAAGTGAAGAAGGATTGTTGAGAATAAAAGTTTTGAAGGCAATTATCAAAATCGCTCTTGACCCTTGGAGAGGGTCCAAGGCGAAAATCATAAAACCAACATGTTCCCTTCAAGATTGTGCTAAGGCAAGGTTATACTAAGGTAGAAAAGGCCTTCAAAGACATGATGAATAAAGGTTTGCTTCCAAAACTTGATGATCTTGGGCTAGGAAAGAAAAAATCACTCTTGACCCTTGCTGAGGGTCCAGGGCGAAAACTTGAAAACCTCTTATTTTACCTTGCAGAAACAAGACAAATTTGGATGGAGTGGATAAGGAAAGACATTACCTAGTGATGAATAAAGTTTCAACGAAAAATGATGATGGATTGGGTCTAGATTTGCAAAATCGCTCCTGACCCTTGGAGAGGGTCCAGGGCGAAAAACTTGGAAAGAGGATTTTCTTGCTTAGTTTGGAGGCATAAACATGATCTTGCTTGGTGAAGAAGTTTTTAGATGAGGAAGTGAGGATTTCTAGTCAAAGTTGCAAAAATCGCTCCTGACCCTTGGAGAGGGTCCAAGGCGAAAAACACCAAAATCACACTTTTTCTCCTAAGTTGGATAGGGCTAAGTCTGGAATTCAGTAAGAAGACCTATTTGAGATGCCTTGAAGAAATTTTGAGCTTTGAAAAATGTCAATTTTGAGCCAAATTGTGAAAATCGCTCCTGACCCTTGGAGAGGGTCCAGGGCGAAATTCCTCTAAAAGCATTGTTTCCTTCAAGATTTTTGATGAAGTAACTCAGTGGTGCAAGGAAATGGATCTTGGGAATTGCGTTGAGAGTTCAACAATCAAAATTTAGGTGGATTATAAGCCTAAAATGAGAAAATTGCTCCTAACCCATGGAGAGGGTCCAGGGCAAAATCCACATTTCCACCTAAATTCCTCATGCAAAATACCAAAATTTGAAATGCAAGACCTTAACTGGATATGAATTTACCCTCCAAGAGATTTTAGAGTCAAGGTACGAAATATTCAAGGCTAAATTTGGAAAATCGCTCCTGACCCTTGGAGAGGGTCCAAGGCGAAATCATTAGCATACTTCATTAAGACCTTGATCAAAAAATTGATATTCTCCAGTTTGCACTAAATCACCAAAATTGCTAAATTTGAGGCGTGTGGAAGATTAAATTTAAATTTGCATTAATTTAAAAGCATTTTGCATTTAATGAATTAATTTTAAGCCTTGAAATATTCGAAATTTTACCTTGGAGGATTAAAATTAATTTTTTTAAATTTAATGAGCACTCAAGGGAATTGTTTTGCCTTTATAGGCAAGTCGGCCACCTTTTTTTAGAGATTTTATTTATTTTTTTACCTCTTTTTTGCCAAGTCGGCCTTGAAGGGAGTAGGGTAAGCGCTCTATATAATGGGGGTGCTTTGTTCAAGTTTTAATCATTCATTCATCCCTTCTTGAATGCGAAGTTGAAGTGCAAAATTGGAGGAGCAAAATGTAGCATGTTTGGAGCGAATTTCTACTAAGTGTGGATACTAAGGAGGGTGGAATTTATTCTTTTTGAAGCTAGAGGAGGCGCAATCCATCCAAAGGAGGACTATAATCTAGGCCTTGTCCATCAACGTCTAGTTTTCTTTCATCATTGTCAAGTTTTCTTTTGAGTGCTCAAGAGGAGGTATGGCGAAATTATCTTAATATCCTTGGTCAAGACTTGATATTTTAGGCTTTTTTTTTTTTTTCAATTTATTTTTAGAAAAGTCCAAGTGTGATTGATTAATTAGGAAATGATAACTCTAGATTTATAATGAATTTTCCTAATTAATATCTTAAATCTTCCTTTTGAGTCTTATTTTCTACCCTTTAATCTTCAAGGACTAATTTTGAAATGTTGTGTAGGTATCAAGATGGCGACTCCAAAGGCTGGAGTATCTACTAGTCGCCCGGCTCTCATCAAAGAAGATCAGAAGAATGACGAATTAGAGACCAGGATCGTGTCCAAGTGGAGTAATATCAGAGACACCAACTTAGGAAACTTCAATGTGAAGAAGTTTCGAGAGGTCCCCTACATTGGCAAGCCATCACCTGTTGCGAAGAAGATAATTGAAAGTGGCATCATCAAAGCGGCAGGTTTCCCTCCAGCAGTCAAGTGTCATGAGCTGATGATCGAGTGTGCCCGCCACTATGACTCACAATCAAGGACGATCGTATCCAAGGAAGGGAACACTTTAGCTTACCTTTCAGAGGAAGCTATAAGTGAAGCTCTTCATCTTCCAGAGCATAAAGATATGATTTACAAAAGCTTAGAAGGACCCAGGTCGATCTATGAAGATGATCCCGACACTTGTCTGAATCTCATCAATAAGAATTGGTTGCTCAAAAGTCGGCCTCGCCTGAACAAGATTCCCAATACTCCGCATAGGATCGACTTCCAAGAGGAGTATAGAGATTTGATAACTTTGCTCAATCAAATTACAGGGGCTCCTCAAGCCTTCTACTTCGAAAAGTGGATGTTCTTCTTCATTCAAGTGATAGTCCAAGGAAAAGGAATGCTTCATTGGGCCAAAATTATTAGCAATTGTCTGGATGTGCAGTTGAGAAGGCTAAGACCCACCAAATCGTTCTACATGAGCTCATATGTTATGTATGCCTTAATTAGGAGTTTCGAGTATGCAGGGCTACCTCACAGAGGAGTGATCGGAAGAGGACCTGGAGAAATGAGAGTTTGTGACTCTTATGTTCATCTGCATCATCCGCCTAGAAGTGACTACAAGTTAGTCAATGATACCTTCACAATGAACATTACTAGGATATTGCAAGGTGGGATTCATAATCGACTATCTCTGGATGCACAAGAGCTTGTGAAGAAGTATGGTGCATGGTTCATCCAGTTTCAAAAGTTTACATACATCAGATTTCAAGGGTGTCCTTCACCTCCCTACATGTTGCCGAGGTATCCGACGGACAGGATAGTGCTACTTGAGGTGACTAGACAGTTGGCAGCTTATGCAAAGGCATCCAGACACAAGCATGGAAATGGAATTCCCATGCCCATCATACTAGGGAATTCACTTGAAGTATGTCCTAACACTCAAGCCTCAGAAGATGCAGAGAAGGAATTATCTTTATATTCATTCACATCCTTTGCCTCGCGGGAGAATTTTGATCCTCATGGTTATATGGAGGAGACAAGCAGTAAGAAGTACAAACATGAGTTTCAGGTGGAGGACTTTTGGATGAATCTCCCAAGTGATTTAGAGGTTAAAAGAAAGATGCATTCTAGGCTACCCTTAGATTTCATCAGAAAATGCAAAGTTTATAGAGTAGCTGATCAAGCCCAGGATAATGGTAGACACCTCCAGTCATTCTATGAGAAAGAAGACAAAGGAGTGAGGATAGATTGGAATGAACCCGAGGTTTTAGACTTGAGAGCTTTGATGGCTCCTGTTTTATCATGCACTCGCAGATGGGTAGATGTACAGCATCAAAAGTTGAAGGAGCAGAATGTATCAATGACTTTTACTTTGGAGGCAAGATCAGAAGAAGGAGAAGCAAGCGTAAGTGAGAACACTTCTCATCCTAGAGGTGCAAAGAGGAAAGAAAGACCTGAGAAAAGAGAACCCTCTAAGAAGAAGCAAGAAGCCAATCTTGGTCACCCATCAAGCACATCTTCTCGACATGAAAAGAGGGCAAGCCAAGGGGAAGGTCAGGGGAAGATGATACTTGAAGTTGATGAATCTATGGAATCCATGGTGCAAAATGATAAGCCAGAGAAAGGACAGACGCCTCAACATTCATCAAGTCAATCTCCCCAAGATGATGCTAGTGAGCTACATGAAGAGAAGAATGATGATGGAGTGACATCTCCTCTCCGAGAGGTTTCCGAGAGGATGGACCACTGCCTAAAGAAATACAAGTAAGAGAAACAAGATCCGCCATTCCGGATTGGCTAAAAGAGAGACTGACAAGGGTAGTTGTGGTTGAAGAAGAAGAAGATGTATTTGATTTAGAGAGCCTTATAGGAAATTCTCAAGAGGTAATGGAAAAGAGGAAGGCCACAAAGATGTCCAAGGTAATAAGGGATGAGAAAGGATCCAAGAAATTGCAAATAGCTACGCCAGTAGTGGACAAGTATGAGGGTGAGATTCTTGCAGATGAGTATGACTTAGAAACATTTGAGTTTGGTCCACTTACCACCGAACAAGCAATGGAAGAGGCAACCGATTCATTTGAAGCACTTAAGGACAAACTTAAAGAAGAAATGGAAAAGAATAAGAGGCTTGAGAGAGAGGTTGGTGCTTGGAGAGGCTATTTTAGTCATCTCAATCAGCCCTTGAGACGTCAGGATCCAGCAGTATCTCCTTTACAAGCACTTCCTCTTGAATCAGTTGGCGAAGCAGAAAGGGTCAAGAGCTTGGTTCAGCTTATGAGCTCTTGGATTGATAAATCCCACACGGTAGCCATTGAATTTGCAACAAGAATGATGAAGACAATTCATCGAGCTATCCAAGTCCTTGAGGTTATCCATAATCTAATGATAACTGTAGTCGCTTTCACTCACACTAGAGATGTTATCATTCCTGTTCTACAAGTGATAAGGCAAACACCAAGACGGATCCTGGCACAAGAAAAGATAATAGATGGAGGAACCCAGAACCTCCTACAGTGGTCAGCTCTACTCCAGATGAAAGAGGTCCTTTTTGAAGACATCAACACCAAATGCAGTCAAGTTGAAGGTGTCATCCATCCAATTCAAGATAAGGTGTTTGAAGTATTGTGTACCATTCTTGGCAAGCGGATTGAGATTGAGACAGATGTGGACATCCAAGAGTTGGAGGAAAGAGTCAAGGTCATCTTTTGCAAGGAGGAGAACGTCATCACAGATGAGCAACGAGATCTAATGTTCACTACCATGTTCCTGATTGAGAAGATCAAAGAACTTGAACCTAGATGGGAGACAGCTCTTCTCACTGCTTTTGATCAAGTCCTTCACTTGGAAGAACGAATGAAGAATCTTCCTGAGATTCCCATTGCTAAGATTGAGGGAATTGTGTCTAGATTCGTTGGACATGCTAAAAAAGAGCATAGGAAAGGGAACAAAATTCTAGATGAAAAGTTGTTATAGGATGATGTGGCAGCTTAATTCCTATTGGTCTATGTTTCCTTGATTTTTGTGCCAATTAAATATTTGGCTATGCATTTAATAATGTTTATCTAAATGGGGACCTTTTTTGTAACAAACCCTAATTAGGGTTTAGGTGTCAAAATCTCAGCCATTGATCTTCTTTCGATCTGAGCCATTCATTGTATTTGAGGGTGCTATATATACCCTCACTCATTTTCATTTTGATAATAGTTAGAAGTTAGAGAAGAGAGAGAGCTTAGAGAAGAAAGTTATTGTGTAGCAAGATTGAGTACTGAAGAAAGAATTTTGAACAATTGTTGTCCATTTGGCTTTGAGATCAATAAAATATTGAAGTTATGGTGTTTTATTGCAATACTTGTGGCTATCTTCATGGTTGTTTATTTTCTCGAATCACTCTCAGTTGAAGTAGTATTTAAGTTTAAGTTTGAAGGACTATGTGTTGTACTTGATCTTTGGTGAGATTCACGTTCCAAACCACTAGCTTCTTACTGATTGTGAGGACGCCTTGTGTGGTCAACTGGAGATATTGAGAATTGCTTAAACATTCAATCATTGTTGAAATATTGATATGTATCTTTATGATAGTATCTATATCCTTGATGATTTAAAAATCATTGAATCACCTTAGAAGATCGCATCAATTCCAGTAGAGTTGTAATTTCTTGGCAATACTGAAATTGGTAGAATCTTACCAAGTCTAGCCTACATTGAGTCATTCTTAGGATCAGATTAGAATTCATCTCCTGAAACCCTTGTCTTTTGCTATTTTTTTGAGAATCTGTTAGTATTAGGAAAATCTTGTTCCTGCAGTCAAAAGAGAGTGACACGGACAAGCTTTCTCAGAAAGTGCGTAAGACCCCTTGAAGAAACAGCATTTACAACGACCACTGGTGCTTATCCACACGTAGAGATCCTACAACAAAGAACCTTGAAGTCACCTTGATTGATCCTTTTCGCGATATCTTCAGCATTTAGAGACTTTAATCAAGAGAGGATAAGGTACCATTTGGGTATTTTATTCTGTGTTTGGCTGTGTACAAAATACACGTCAACAGATTTCCAACATTGTGGCCGTTGCTAAACCAGATAATAAGATTCAAATGTGCATTGATTTTCGAGATCTCAATAAGGCTTCCTTGAAAGATGATTTTCCTCTTCCAAACATTAATATGATAGTTGATTCTACTGCTGGTCATGCTTTATTGTCCTTTATGAATGGCTTCTCTGGATACAATCAAATCTCAATTAATCCTCAAGATCAACATGAAACTACTTTCATGACTCCTTGGGGTATGTTTTGTCGGGTTGTAATGCCTTTTGGATTAAAGAATGCCAGTGCAACCTATCAACATGCTATCCTTAAGATCTAGAAGCAGAATCTCCACAATAAAAATTGTAATATGTCAATTTGAAGGTTTTCTTGTCAAGGAACAACCTCTTCATTAGACATTGCAAGGTAAAAATGAATCAATAAATCATTCTAGTCAATGAGAAGGAATCTAACAATACATGTATTTGTGTTTATGCTTCGTGTCTTCAAATATCCATGTGTATGCTTTGTGTTTTCATGTGTATGCTCCATGTGTTTCCAATGTGTCTATCATTTTAGCACAAGTTGACATAACCAAGAAACAATGCTTAGTATAGAATCTCCAATTCCTAAAGTATCTTAGGGTGTATATAAGAAATCTTCAATCATACAAACTTGAAATTGCTTGTGGACAAGCAATCTTGGGAAGGGTGGACTGTCATGACCACACCATCAAGAGCCCTTAAATAGATCAGAAAATCATCATATGAAATAAGACTTCACAATTTTTTGTGGTTTAAATTAAAGGATTAATTTATCAAACAGCACTTTGTATGACTCATACAATTACTAATCGCCCATGTCAGCATCTTAATATTTATCAACCAGTGGTTATCTTCATAAAAACAGAGATCGAAGCATAAATTTGTGTACATACAGCAATCTTTATACAAGACAACAATACACCAATAAGTAAGGCACACATTAGAGATTTGTATGATAAAAAGAGCATCAAATTGTGCTAATATTAACATGTGTTATAAATTATTGACATGGAGCGATAACACTTAGTCAATGAACTCAATAAGATTAACAACAGGGATTTATTAGTGAAGGGGCAAGGGACGGTTATTAAGAGATACCACTTTTGGGAGGGTCGTGGACCATGGACAGGACACAACCCTCCATTACCGATTTGAGGAATATACATATAGCAGATCAGCACAAAAAAGGAAGGCATCGATGGAGGAGATTATTGCATTTTTGGCAGATTATTATATTATGGGCAGACGTTGTGGGCAGCAGATTGGTATACTGAATCTTGCCTATAAACTAAATGCTTAATTACAGAAATATTATATATATATGCTTTTCGGAATAAGGGGCGGATATATGGCCTGCAATATAAGCTATTTCATTTATTCATAACATATAATAGAAATAATGTTAATAAGGTTTATAATTGTTAATAATAAAGAAATCAGATTTATATGCTAGTTATGCTTAATTTCATTTGAAGTTAACACACTCCTAACCCAGTCCTTAATCACTTGCTATTGCCCCTTAAGAGGTTAGGTTGGTTTTGTTAGGGAGAGGCGGAGTAATTCCTCACAAGGTAGGTGAATCCCAAGATGGGATATGGACGGGGTCCTGAAGCCTTGAGGGAGCCTACTTGTAGATTGGTTTCCGCACCCTATGATAAGTAATTCCCCATCCTCCTCAGGGTTGATGATTAGGAGAGAAGGAATTATTAATTGTTTCTTAATTTAATCTGATTTAAATGCATAGTGATGTATGTTAATCATTGGGAAGTGGCAGCCTCTCAGTAGGGGACATTACACTCTGTCAGTTTTAACTCCTTTATACACTAACTCTAATTACAATTCAAATGCTAAAACTTGAAGATGATGCTGGCATTATCATTCACCTGAAGAAAAATACAATGAATGCTACCTGAAATTTTATGTCATTTTCAGGTCCAGAATAAATTCATGCAAAAGATTAAACATCTGAAAGCGATTTCTAAGAATTTTGTGGAAAGAACAGCAAAGGAATTCAAAACTGCCACCTACCAATCAAATGCTCCAAATCCTATGGGTTTTTTTGCCTCTGCAAGACAACTTTTCTGACAAGTTTCCCAAAGAGACCCAACTTTTCAAACATGAAACCAATTTCAGCATTTTAGGGGCTTAGGGAAAAGCCTATCAGCTAATCACATAAATGCCACATCAGTACATTTATCAGTTTGTACCAAAATGGACTACTTAACTGAAACCTAACTATGCATTCCACAACCGAAAGCTAAACAAATACACGTTTGGATCAACCTAGGTCTTCTTACATTGGATTCCCAGAATACTCGTTAGGAAACTCGGATACAGGAACAATGGCCCAATCCCTGTACCCTTATACCTCCCACTTACTATAATTATATGTAATATAGCTGTATCCTTGTTCATTACTCCCATATGCTTTTTCAAAATACAATCTCTATAAACTGTTCCTGTACCCTTATCCAATATCTCCTGGTATGGTTACTTAAAACTCCCAGTGGCTCCCATTGGCACTTAGAAATATTTAAAACACTAGAGCTCTGTAAATCCCCACTTGAAACATTTTGAGATGCTTCTGAACTGCTTCCAAAAGCAAAAAATGCCTTAAAAACATTTCCAGGCTGTTTCTAGGTACTTTCCAGCAAGGAGATAAAAAATTATAGAAACTGGAGCTCATTTCAGAATGCCTACACACCTTTAAAAACATAAAAGTTCATAGAACCATGGATTATAAAACCAATAACTAGCCTTAAATAGAAACCTAACAGTGCATCAGAAGCACTAGAGAATTAATAGTGTGATTAAATATAAATGGTAAATTTATTCTTCAAAAGAAAAAAGCATATATTTACAGATGCTCAAAATCAAATACAAGGTTTCATATTTCTCCACCTTAGCAAAAAACTCACAGTAAATATCATAAAATAATAACATCACTGCTAAGTTAGTTACAAGTTTTTCCAACAATAGACTATAAAAGAATAGTTTCTTTTCTATTTCCTTCCTTGTCTTTTATGGGAACGTGCATAAGAGCAAAAAGGAAATCATCTGGCAGACAAAACTGAATATGTGCAAACCAATTCAAGACAGAAATAATGTGTATCTGTCATGTCCCCTTTCTCCCACCATTGACTTTTTATTATTATTAATTAAAAATAGTGTTTGTTAACACTGATATTAAATGAAATAAATATAAAATAAAACAATTTCAATTTGGGCACTCAAACTAGATCCTTTGGGTCCTATTCGGATGAGGTATTTGAGAACTGTCTGAGGTTAGGACGAAAACCCTTACCTCTTGCATTGACAGTTTCATGTCAAGGATTGCATGTGGACTAAATTGGAAAATTATCAATTTCAGGTCAAGCAATTTGGTGTTTGCCAGCAAATTGATTCGAGATCTTGGCGCTGATTTCAACATCCATTTAGGGTTAACTGTGGGGTGAATTTGGTAAGGATGCAGCTCAGTTTCTGAGGTTTAATAGCAGCTTCAAGGCAGTTTTAGGCAAATTTGGCAGAAACATTTGGTGCAGCATTTTATGAATCACGCAACTACACTTTGGGAATTATTTGTGGTGGTTTGAGGACTGATCTGGGCAAATTTGGCAGAAACATTTGGTGTAGCATTTTATGAATCAAGCAACTACACTTTGGGAATTATTTGTGGTAGTTTGAGGACTGATCTAGGCAAATCTAGAGGAAAAATCAGCTGCACATCTGCAGGTCCAAATCATGGCAATTTGAGGTTAGCTTGAGGTGATATTATGATAGAAATCAAGTACAGCAACTCTAGAATAGGATTGCTTATCTTGAAGAGAATCTTAATCCGCCATACATTGAGGTTAGGGTTTGCAGATAATTTGTCGCAGTCACTTGTCTACACCATCATTTGCAGTCAGCCAAGGGCTGTACACACCCAGATTTGACCCAAATGGGGCGCTAGGGAAGTTGATAACAACTGGCACATATTGTAGTGTCCCCAACTCAAGCCATGAGGCTTAACTATGCATTGGCTGTCCTGTCCTTGTGTTACCCAAGAGGAAGAGGACTTAGAGCATCATTTGGTAAGTGTTAGAGTCTTTGGCTTGCTCTCTATTCTATTCTTAAGTTGTGGGCACATCTTTTTATGCAAGTTGAGTGACTCTTAGCCTAAAGACTTGTTATTTCCCCTTTTGAGTGTAATGACTTAAGAGACATGTACTTCAAGTGATTTTTATTACACGTGTGCAAAAAGGGACAAAGGGAGCATTGGAAAATAAGGAGCCTGTTGGTTCATTTTTTAGGGTTTTATCTTGAGTGTTGGATTGGGCTTGCAATGAATCTATGGCTGAGATTAGATCATTCTTTTGGGAGTCATTATATAACATGTTAGGATTCTCTTGGAGCAACTATTATGTGATTATACTTTTCTCTATTGCTGCTGCAATTTCTTGGCTTGAGGCTTGAAACCCTTGAGTAACCCTGGTTTCGAGAGACATACAGGCTTCCCCAAGTCAGTAGGGTGTGTTTCGGCAGAAGAGCTTTAGTCTTTGATTCCCTAGCACATCATTATCAAAGCTGCCTATTCTTATCAGGTTTAGGAGACCATTTTAGGGGCGTGATTCAGAGATATCAGAATCAGATTTGGACAACCTACATTACCAACATGGTCAAAGCTTCAGATAAATTAGGTCCAACATAAACATATATATATAATGATACAGTCATTGATGAATACTACAAAACACAAAGACCAACTTTCATGACTGCAACAGC
Organism: Cryptomeria japonica; assembly: GCF_030272615.1. Taxonomy (NCBI): domain Eukaryota; kingdom Viridiplantae; phylum Streptophyta; class Pinopsida; order Cupressales; family Cupressaceae; genus Cryptomeria; species Cryptomeria japonica. Next base: position 55,486,518 of record NC_081405.1, read on the forward strand.
ATGGCTATCCACAAAACTACAATCAAGAAAACTGATTCTTTTTGGCTGCCAATTTTTTAAAGGAAATGTAGTCGGAGTAGCCAGATACACCTCTGCCCCTCCCCAGGTGCATGTATCCCCATATCTGATACAGTGTGGATGCACATCAGATACCATGCCCAATGTAATCAGAGTAGCCGAATACACCTCTGCCCCTCCCCAGGCGCATGTATCCCCATGTCTGATACAGTGTGGATGCACATCGGATACCAAGCCCAAACAACCTTGATTTTCCAACCATGCGAAATACTGTGTGATTTGATTTTTTCAGAATTTGACATAAATCTTCCTAAACTTAATATAAAAAAAACTTCAATCATGCAATTTTTTTAATTTTTCGGCATAAACAAAACCTACACCAAATGAGAAAGAGAAATGAAATGTTTTTCTATTTCAGTGACCCTTTTTTGGGGTCATCTTCCAATGCAACTCTACTATTTTTTGCATATTGTAAATTGTTAAATCAACTTATAATTATTTATGTAGAAATTATTGTGTCTATATTGCTTTTAAAGTAATGAAAATCTCCTCTAATAACTTAAAAAATTGTGTTAAATATATGTGTATGTGTTTTTTATGAATGCCATATCCAGCCATACCATATTGAGGGTCTTCAAAAATGGTCGTATCCGTATCTGTATCCATATCCCAGTCCATGCAACTTTGAATGTAATGCTACAACCACCAAAGGTCCAGTTTAGGTGTTAAAACCTTTATGTAGATAATATAGAGCTTGGATATAGATTGGAAGGGAAATCAATAGCAGATGGATTAAGACAATATTGAGATTGTCTAACTAAATAAAAATATAAAACCGGTCTTCCTTTCCTCTGATTTCCAGTGAACAGATTAGATGGGATGCACAAGATGACGTTTTAACAAGATTACTTTTATAATTTTATTGTGTCTGCAATTAACTCTGGTAAGCCATCTAATATTTCACATCAAAATGCATTAATACAGTATTGCCTTTTGAACTCGTGTCTCACTGACAAAAAGCATTGGATGTGTCATGAGGGCCCATTAACACAGGATCTCCTGCTTCTATGGCCTACATATCAGTCATACAACATAATATTAACTTGATTCTAGAACACAAGGCAAAACCGGCCCATGAACACAGGATCTACTGCTTCTATGGCCTACATATCAGTCATACAACATATATTAACTTGATTCTAGAACACAAGGCAAAACTGGTCCATGAACACAGGATCTCCTGCTTCTATGATCTACATATCAGTCATACAACATATATTAACTTCATTCTTGAACACAAGGCAAAACCGGCTATATTATGGGCAATAGCAACAATGTCTTGTGGGAATGAATATGATGCATATTACTAAAGTGTTCCTACAAGTAAGGGGACACGTTAAATTACGGAGCTGACATAGGTTGTATAATTCAACTACTAGGAATTCATAGAGAGATTTCACCATTGAGTTTTCATTTCTTTGGAGTTAGGAAATAGTATATATTGTTACATAATTAAAATCCTACGAGCTTGATGTCTTGGTTGCTGCCATTTTGAAGACAGCTATAGGATTGCATAGCATTTAAGTACCCATTAGGCACAAAGAATCAATAAAAAAAAAAAAGGGTTTTATGGAAATTCTCTAAATCAATGGATCAAGTATGAGAATTATTTCAACAAGAACAATGAAAAATGGTCCACCACCCATAAGAGACCATAGTATATTAGTATAATATCGTATGCAGTTAATACAATCACTACTAATCACAGGCATAGCAGCTCACCGTATTTCACACTACCTCGCAAGTATTATAGTCAGTCAAGGTCTGCCTGCTTGCACTTGTCCACCCTCCCAACTTTGGTAGAATAGATCACCCTTAGACTTGGCATTTAAGCAAAAAAATATCAATGTTGTGTGGTACTGCCCCTCGGAGACATGTTACTTGAAGCATTTAAAAAACAAAAGAAAATCACCACTGATTTTGAGACACTGGAACAATGTAGTTTACAAAACAAGATATCTATGTTCTCAAGATAGAGTTGTACTTTCACCTGAAATTGCTGGCAGCCTGGCAGGAAAAGGAAAAATGGATGGACAAACATTGATATTCTTTCATGATACTTTTTAAAGTGGCCATAAATGGTCATCTATTGTCCCCTCCTTTCCTCCATCTCTGAGCCTTATGAAAGCGCCTGGATTGTCTATGATAATAAAAATGTCTCATGTAACCTGAAAGCCACTGGATCCTTCGTAGGTCACCGGCTTTTGAAAGCTCCATCAAGAAGTTATCATAGGCATGGTATGGGAGTCTCAAATTATTCCGTACAGCGTCCTTCAAACATGAGCAGGCCTCTTCTATTTCGCCATTTTCAAGGAGCCCTTTGATCAAAGTACAGTACGTGAATGCATCTGGTGAACAAACCCCTGGTTTATTCATGTCATGGAATAAGTCGAAGGCCATATGCAGTTGACCCATCTCACAGAACATCTTTATCAACGTGTTGTACGTGTGAATACTTGGCAGGCAACCTACATCTGTTATTCTATCAAAAAGTCTAAGGGCCTCATTTACAATTTTAAGGTTGCACAGCACTTTCATAAAGCAATTGTAAGTAACAATGTCCGGAGGATACCCTTTGTCTCTCATTTCATCCAAAAGCTTAAAGGCTTCCTCAAGTTTTCCTGCACTGCAAAATCCTTTAATTATTTCAGTGTACGTCGGGACATCGGGAAGGCATCTACTATCTCTCATCTCACTAAGAAGTCCCAAGGCTTCCTCTATTCTTCCTAACTGGCTAAATGCAACAATCAGGATGCTGTAAGTCTTTGCAGTAGGTACAGACTGGGCGCACCCTTTTGCTTTCATAAAATTAAAAAATTTCAAGGCCTCTCCCACATGTCCATCCTTACATAATGCATCAAGCAAAGTATTGTAAGTGAAATTATCAGGATCATGACCCACAGCAATCATTTCATTCAAAATCTCCATAGCCTTATACGGTTTTCTAACAGTGCACCATCCGAAGAAAAGAACAGAATAAGTCTTGTCGTCTGGTTTAAATTTAATCCTTAACTTATCAAACAAAGCTTGGGCCTCAGAAACTAAATAGCACTTGCAAAGCGCATCCAGAAGCATGTTCAATGCATTGACTTCAGGGTTGGCCTTGATCTTTCCTTTCTTCTTATTTGCAAATTTTCTCAGAGTTATAAGATGTTTTTCTGTATAATCCCTCAGTACCTTGGCAAATGCCTCAATGGGTAACCTAGAATTACTGCTTCTTTTCATAAGTTTCAACAAGTCGCAAATAATAGCAAACTGCTTCGACTTGAACTTAGTACTAGAAAGTATATCGATCATCTCATTGAACGTATGGGATTCATGCCTGTAGCCATTTTGTTGACTGGCCCATGTGAAAAACCTAAAAGCAACCTTTTCCTGAAACCGGAACCTCTCCAGAATTTTGTCAACTAGTTCTGTGGACACCTGAACACCGTATTTTTCTAGGGCAGACTCCATGTCCTTACCTGCATCCGAATTTTCGGATATTATCCTGCACACCTCATCCAAATCAGACAAGACTGCCACGCTGCTTTCTCCCTTCTGAGTTTTACAGAGGTTACCCACTCCGAACGGCTGGATTGCGGCATTAGTTGAAAATGTAGATAAATGAATATTAGTGAAACGATGATGGGTGTTAGGTAAACGATAATGCAGAGATGCTATTGATTGAGTCCATGGAGCTGCCAATGTTTTTAGCCCTGTAAAAGCCATTGAGGCTAATGGATGTCCTCTGGGTTTGCATGGAAGAGCCCTTAAGAGGTGCCACACAGTAGATAATTTACATTCAGCTGTATTTTTAAGAACCATTTTTCCCTTTTAAATTGTGGCCTGATTGAAATCCAGCATATTTATTTCACTGATGCCTAGCGACCATTGTCATATTATGCTGTTCTCTTCTATTTTGATTTCTTATTTGTTTATCAGGGTTGGTGAATGTTCGAAGGGCAATGAAGTCATTGTATTGTATAGATGTAGAAAGAAATAAATTGTAACCTTTTCAGAGCCCTTAATGCTTAAGCGAAGCCTATTCGTTGCCTTTGTCATCGGATAAATTCCAACTGTGCTCCAAGACATGACTCCCTGTACCAAAACATCACTCCTTTGATGTTTGGAGGTTAAATGGTGGTACACGTTTCATCAATATTTTTTTAATTTTTATTTTTAAGCTGTCATCTTAAAATTAAATAATCTATTTAATTAAAATTGAAGGAGAAATAGAATAAAAAGAAAAAATTAAAAATGAGAGAAAGAAATTTGTGAAGCAAGGCGAAATATTTGATAATATGTCTCATTTTTTATACATTACTTATTTTGATTTTCTAAAGAATAGTTGCTTCACTAATTATTTTTTTCCATAATTTTAAAATTTGCATGGGAACGCTCTAACTATTTAAATTTAAGTAGAAAGTGAACTTCAGTAATTCCATGAGAACATGGAGTAAGTGGGTTTTTTTCTTTTCTATGGTAGCCAATGTCATCACGTTCCAAGCCTCCATAAACATATACCTAAACTTAGGCACTTTGACATACCATAGGATGCTAAAAAAACCACATAATTAAGTAGTGTGTTAATTTGTTTTAAATTTCAATCATAAAAATAAATGTTATGTATGGCATTTAAATGAATGAAGGTAGGATTTTTAATGACATCCATGATATCCAATGGTGTAAGAGATCAAGAGACACAAAATTAACACATTCAAATCCTTTTCTCATATTAGTTCTTCAATTATGAATCTTGAGCAAGAAACCCACCATTTTGTGAAGTCTTGACTCCTCAAAAGAATCATTCAAATTGTCCACCTTAAGTTGTAATTGAACTAGCTATGGATATCTCTATATCTTGCACACTCCTTGATGAAATGTCATTCAATTTCCTCCACCCTCTTGCTGCAAAAAGTGCAAGCCCTTCTTCTCAATCTTCTTTTGGTACTATTCATCTACAAGTTTCACATCTCAGATGGTGAGAATTAGTCCTCAATTGCACAATAAAAACTTTAGCCTCTCCCTTAATAGTAGATATCAAATAAACTTTTTCATCATGCTTCCATGTGGGGTTAAATTCTTTGATATAGTATTTTTTTTTCTACTTATCTATTTTATCCACATGACAATCCTAAATTTTGTTGATATGTGGCGACTAATCAGCAAAGTACTATACACTCAGCATGTATCCTTGTCGAGGTTTGGGGCCGGGGTCCGAGAAAGTGGGTGTAGCCCGCTGCAGGGGTTTGGGGGCGGCAGCCCCCGAGAAAAAAAAATTTGCCATTTTTTTGTTGATGAAAACCGACATTGTAATAAAACCCTAAAAAGGCCGACTTTGTTTGTTGCCCTAAAAATGCATGTTATAAGCGGTTGGGATGCTTAAGGCATTGGAAGGTTGATGTACTATTTTTGCTGGATAATAAGAAAGATTGGACGATTGTGTATGGTGGACGTAACCCATTCTGGGTGAACCAAGTTAAATCTTTGTGTTATCTGTGTCCTATTTTATTTCATCTTTTGTATTTAAATCTGCATCTAATTGTTAGTTCATATTTGCTTTGAATCTGCTTGAAAACCTAACAATTGGTATCAGAGCGAGGTTTTCTGTAAATTGGCAGGACTCTCAAATTTGAGTGGGAGTAATGGAGGATTTCAAATTCAAAGTCGAAAAGTTTAACGACCAAAATTATCAGTTATGGAAAATGCAGATGGAGGATTACCTGTATCAAAAGGATTTGTGGCGGCCATTGGAAGGAAAGGCAAAGAAAGCGACCACAATGTCAGATGACGAGTGGGACTTTTTAGATAGAAAGGCACTGGGATCCATTCAATTGTGCCTTGCACTATTTGTAGCTTTCAATATAACAGAAGCAAAAACGACTATAGATTTGATGGCGACATTGGCTAAGTTGTATGAGAAACCCTCGGCTTCGAATAAGGTATTTCTTATGAAGCATTTGTTTAATTTAAAAATGAGTGAGGGAGGATCTGTAGCGAAGCACTTAAATAAATTTAATACAATTACCAGTCAATTGTCTTTGGTAAAAATTACTTCTGCAGAAGAGGTTAGGGCTCTCTTGATTTTATGTTCTTTGCCAGAAAGTCAGAATAGCTTGGTTATGGCTGTAAGTAACTCTGTCTCTGGTAAAAATACTTTGGTATTTGATGATATTGTTGGTGTTATCCTAAGCGAGGAAATGCGAAGGAAAAGCACAGGTGAGACTCCAACATCATCAAGTAGTGTTTTGAATGTGGAGAACAGAGGAAGATCAAAGGAAAGAGGAAAAGGCCCTTGGAATGAGAAGTCACGAGGGAAGTCAAAGAAAGGACGCTCTCAATCTAGAGGAAAGAAAGTTTGCTGGTACTGCAGAAAGCTTGGTCATCTAAAGAAAGACTGTTGGTCTCAAAAAAACAAAGAAGGAGACAAAAATGAAAATGACAGTAAGGATGCTAATACTGAAAGTAATACTTTAGAAGATGCTTTAATCTTATATTTGGATAATGTTAATGATTCCTGGGTAATAGATTCTAGGGCTTCATTTCATGCTACACCCCATAAAAAATATTTTCTAGATTATGTTCAAGGTGATTTTGGACAGGTATATTTGGGTGATGATGAGCCTTGTCAAATTGTTGGAAAAGGAAAGATAAATATCAAGTTGCAGAATAGAAATGACTGGTTTCTGCAAGAGGTAAGACATGTTCCTAATTTAAGAAGAAAATTAATTTCTGCAGGGCAACTAGGTAGTGAAGGTTGCATAGTAACGTTCTCAGACAGTATCTAGAAGGTCACTAAAGGATCATTAGTAGTAGCTAAAGGTGCGAAGGTAGGCATACTATATCTCTGTACTGGTAACACTTACTCTACCTTAGCTGCTACAGATAAAGTTACTGCAGGGACAGCAACAATAGATGTTGCAAGAACAGATTCGATAATGTGGCACCATAGGCTTGGGCACATGAGTGAGAAAGGGATGAAAATCCTTCACTCCAAAAATCTATTGCTAGGACTAAAGAAGATTGATTTAGAGTTCTGTGAAAACTGTGTTTATGGCAAACAAAAAAGAGTCAAATTTCTCAAGGTTGGGAAAGAGAGGAAGAGTGAGAAGTTAGAGCTTGTGCATTCAGATGTATGGGGACCGGCTCAGGTATTATCTCTTGGTGGCTCTTATTATTATGTTATTTTTATTGATGCTCAACCAGAAAAACATGGGTATATTTCCTAAAACAGAAATCAGATATTTTTGAAACTTTAAAGAAATGGAAAGCTTTGGTTGAGAATGAGACAGGAAAAAAGTTGAAGTGTCTCAGATCGGATAATGGAGGTGAGTATTGCAGCAAAGCATTTGAAGATTACTGCTCCTTAAATGGGATTCAAAAGAAAAAGATAGTTCTAGGAACTCCACAGGAAAATGGTGTGTCAGAGAGAATGAATAGGACTATCATGGAACGTGCAAGGAACATGAGATTGCATGTTGGATTGCCCTTACATTTTTGGGCAGATGTTGTACATACTATTGTCTATTTGATAAATAGAGGACCTTCAACCCCTTTGGATGGTGGTATTTCAGAGGAGGCATGGATTGGTAAAAAGGTAAATTATTTTTTTCTGAAAACCTTTGGTTGTGAAGCTTTTGTCCATGTTGGTAAAGAAAACAGAACCAAGCTTGATGCTAAATCTCATAAATGTACCTTCATTGGATATGGGATAGATGAATATGGCTATCAGTTCTGGGATTTTGAAAATAAGAAAATAATTAGAAGTAGAGATGTTATATTCAATGAGAAGGTTATGTATAAAGAACAGATGCACGAAAAGAAGCATAAACGGGACAAGCAAGAATATGTGGTGTTGGATGAGATTCCTGAAAATGAAATGCCACGGGTACCTAATGCTTAGCAACAACAGAATGTCCCACAAACTCCTGCAAGTGTTAGACGTTCTACGAGGTCAAGTAGACCCCCTGAAAGATTTTCTCCTTCTTTGTATTCTATATTATTAACTAATTCTAGTGAACTAGAAGAATATGAAGAAGCAATGCAGGTGGATGTCAAACAACAGTGGGAGCTAGGCATGAAAGAGGAGATGGACTCCTTGATGAAAAATAAGACTTGGAACTTAGTCCCTTTACCTGCAGAAAAAAGAGCCTTGCCTAACAAATGGGTTTATCGGCTGAAGGAGGAGGAAGGAGGTCAGAAAAGATATAAGGCCAGACTTGTGGTAAAAGGTTTTGCACAGAAAAAAGGTATAGATTATGATGAAATATTTTCTCCGGTTGTAAAAATGACTTCAATTAGAACTGTACTTAGTCTTGTGGCTACAGATGATTTACATCTTGAACAATTAGATGTCAAAATAGCTTTTCTCCACGGAGATTTGGAGGAGGAAATTTACATGTTGCAACCATAGGGATATGAGGTCAAAGGTAAGGAGAACTTGGTGTGCAGGTTGAAGAAAAGTTTGTATGGCCTAAAGCAAGCACCCCGACAATGGTATTTAAAATTTGATAGTTTCATGGCTGAACATGGTTATCATAGATGTCATTATGATCATTGTGTATATTTTAAGAGATTAGATAATGGCAGTTATATTATCCTGTTGCTTTATGCTGATGACATGCTTGTTGTTGGGTCTAACATGCAACACATAAATGATCTTAAATAGAAATTAGCCAGGTCATTTGCTATGAAGGATTTGGGTGTAGGTAAGCAAATTCTTGGTATGAACATGGGACAAGAAAAATGGAACCTTGAATTTGTCCCAAAGCGAGTATATAAAGAAGGTGTTGAAAAGATTTAACATGCAAGATGCAAAAGCAGTTAGTACACCTTTGGCTAGTCATTTCAAATTGACTAAGGAGATGTGCCCAAAGGCACAGGAAGAGGTAAATAAAATGTCTAACATCCCATATTCATCAGATGTTGGTAGTCTGATGTATGCAATGGTATGCACATGTAGTGGGAGTTGTGAGCAGGTTTATGAGTAATCCGAGTATGGAACATTGAAATGCTGTGAAATGGATTCTTCGGTATTTGAAAGGAACTACTACAAAGGCATTATGTTTCAAAGGATCGAATGCTGCTCTGAGTGGATTTGTTGACTCTGATCTGGCAGGTGATATTGATTCACGAAGGAGTACTACAGGGTATGTTTCTACTATAGGGGGAACTGTAGTCAGTTGGATTTCTAGGTTGCAAAAGGTTGTTGCACTTTCAACCACTGAAGTTGAGTATGTTGTTGCTACAGAAACCAACAAGGAGATGATTTGGTTATAATGTTTTCTGGAGGAATTGGGTCAGACACAGGAGGATCGCCCATTGTATACCGATAGCTAGAGTGCCATTCATCTTGCAAAGAACTCTGCTTTTCATTCAAGGACAAAGCACGTTCAGCTTAGGTACCACTTCATCCGAACTGTTTTGGAGGAGGGTCAGTTACGGCTTGAGAAGATTCACACAAGTGAGAATCTTGTTGATATGTTCACGAAGGCAGTTCCACAGGAGAAGTTGATTTCTTCATCAATTTCTATTGGTCTTCTTGATTGATAATTGTGGAATTTATACTAGTCAAGTCCAAGTGTTTTATGCAGTGGATGCTGCAAGTACAATGGTGTTGTCTAGTATCAGTCTCCAAGTGGGAGATTATTTGGTGTGGAGCCTAATCAGTCTCCAAGTGGGAGATTGTTGATATGTGGTGACTGATCAGCAAAGTATTGTACACTTAGCACGTATCCTCATCAAGGTCCAGGGCCAGGTCGGGCCCTGGGAAAGCAGGCGTAGCCCGCTGCAAGGGTTCAGGGGCAGTAGCCCTCGAGAAAATTCTTTTTGCTATTTTTTTGTTGATGAAAACAAACATTGTAATAAAACCCTAAAAGGCCGACTTTGTTTGTTGCCCCAAAAATGCATGTTATAAGCGGCTAGGATGCTTAAGGCATTGGAAGGTTGATGTACTATTTTTGCTAGATAATAAGAAAGATTGGACGGCTGTGTATGGTGGACGTAACCCATTTTGGGTGAACCACGTTAAATCTCTGTGTTATCTGTGTCTTGTTTTATTTCTTCATCTTTTGTATTTAAATCTGCATCTAATTGTTAGTTCATATGTGCGTCGGATCTGCTTGAAACCCTAACAAATTTTCCTAGCACCATCTTTTTTATCTCCTTGTCAGTGTTATGAGAATCATGCATATCTATGTCCCATTTGTCCATCCAACTACTATTCTATTTATTCCAAGTCTTCTTCCTACAACTTAGTTCATCTTCAACAATCATTTTGGGTGAGTGGTGCTTATCCATATTTTCAACCTTTTTTAAGTAGCTTAACAAATGAATGATCATTGATACCTCTATTAGGAACATCTGACCTCAACTAAAAGGATTTCATATGAGATCATTGATTTGACTTTGAGACTACTAGTGATTAGACATCTCTGAATTCTTTCAACTAGTTGCCATTTGTGGTTTGACATGCTACTCCCTAAACCTCACAACCATAGAGGATAACCAACACAACTAACAAATCAAAAAGGGTTTCTTAGTATTTCAATCCCACAACTCATCTTTCCTACACCTATTTTGAAGAAGGTAAGAAGCTCTCAACCCTCCTTGGGTCATTTTTGTTCGCCTTGTTGGCTTGATGATGATGTTTTGATGTAATAGGTTGATTGATGACTTATTTTATGTTGTCATTGATGGCAACTATGTTTTGATAGTCATCTAAGTCTTTTAGGCCAACCGGTAAAGCATAACTAGTAGAGGAGCTAGTTTACCAGTGAACCAGAAAATAGGACTTCAACTGGCGATCAATGAAGAGTTAGGTGATGTGGTTTTGCAGGAGTGTTGGAGATTGTATCAAGTAGCTATGTTTTATACCGCAATGGTAGATTCAATAGGGTGAGCGAGTTATGTTGTACAGAGCAGTCAATCATGAAGAACAACTAACTAGTAGAATAAAATCACTAAGATCGGTAAACCGGTACACATAATATTTTATTTTTGAGTTGTTATGTCAGTGGATGACATAAGTAAAGTGTGTAGTGCAAGATTGACTAGATTCATTGAGCCTAGGAAATTATTCCAAGGTTAGTAGCCGACTAAGTTGATGCTTATAAAAAGTGTGATGAGTTATGAAATGAAGTGTGAGTTCGTGAGTGAATATTGATAGTTTGATTGTGTGGTAATCTAAGAAGCTCTGTGTTCATGTGTTGTTGATGTATTGAGCAGAACTGAAGCGGATCTTATCAAGCACAAAGGTGCCACATGTTTGGATCATTTTACTGGACTAACAGCTACAACAGTCAAATCCCCTAACCAGGTAGGTCCTAACATACCTAAAATTGTAAATCCCCTAACAGGGTAGCTCATTAACTTGAGTCTAAATCCTCTTGCAAGGTTGCTCCTAACAGGGAAAAGCTTTTAACAAGGTTGAGGTAAATCCCTTAACTGAGAAACTCTTAATAGGGCCTGCTCCTAATCAGACATATTTTTAAGACCTTAACCGGTCAAAGATTTATGTTATACAGATAGTGAATCTTGTGGGTATTAACTCCCACCGTGGTTTTTCCCTTTTGGGTTTCCATGTAGAAATCTTTGTGTTATGTGGAGCTTGATATATTGGGTGTTAGCTTATGTGGTGATATTTATTTTATGTTTATTAAGCTTTAAGTTATTTAAAGTGGTGATCAAATTCATGTTATTGTTTTTGCTTGCACTGATTCACCCTCCCCCTTCTCAATGCCTTATAAGTTTATCAATTGGTATCCAAGCCTAATTCCCTTAAGGCTTAACTGCTTGGGAAAGATCCCTAAGGCTATCTTGGGGGATATGAGTTATAAAGAGCTATCTAACTGACTTGAAGAATCTGAAGAAGCCCTAGATACATTGAAATGCAAGTATAAAGCCTCACTTGCTAAGAGAAGAGAGCTTGCAGAACAATTGATGGAGTTTACTGAAAACAGTTCTTCTGATGAAGCAAACATTGATGCATTGGTTACTGAAGTTAAAAAATGAATGCTAAGAAGGCAAACCTGATGAGAGAGCTAGAAGCCCTAACCATCAGGATGAGTCAAGAGCTTGAAGAAAGGAGGACAACTGAAGACAAGATCAAAGAAAAATAACATGAGATCTTTAAGCTCAACTAGGAGGTTGGAACCCTATATGCTCATCTTCATGAGGAACAAGAAGAAAAAGAAGAAATAAAGGTTGATCTAGACATGGAAATGTCTCTAAGAGAAAGTCTGATGAAAAAGAAGGAAGATCTTACAAAGGAACTTATTGATGCTAATGAAACACTTGCAAAGTTTAAAAAGAGTTCTACTATGCTTGAAGAACATATCCAGTCACAAAAGATGAATGGAGATACATATGGCTTGGGATACACTACCTTTGAGAAAGGTGAGCCTTCCGGTACAAAGGACAACATTGAAGAAGGTAAATTTGCACCTAAGATCTAGAAATCCACCGGTTAGAAACCCTACAAACTAGTATTCTTTAATTGTCATAAGCCAGGACATACTGCTAATGTTTGTAGATCTAATTCTTTTGATGGTTATAGACCTAATGCCCATCAAGGATACAGACCTAGAACCTTTAATGGATATTATAGACGTATAAAAATGACCATATTCCTAAATGAATATTTTATGTTCATTTCTATATTTAATTAAATCCAATTTAATTGAATTACTCACATTCTTCTATTTAATTAAGTAAATTACTCCATTTATTTAAATTAAATTCACTAGACCTCTTTTACCATTTAATAGGATAAATCATTTTATTCAATTAAATCCCCTATCCACTTTTTAATTAAATTCAAATTTAATTAATAGTTTATCCTAAATTGAATAAATCTAATTTATTTAATTTCCCCAATTGCAACCAAATTGAATTAAATTCATTTTATTCAATTAAACCCTATTATCCCTCCATCCACTTGCAAAATCCTACATCTCCCACTTGCTTCCTAAACCCTATTCCTAACCCCTTCTACACTCTTCTAATCACTTCTAAATTAACCTAACTCATCTCCTAAATATTGTCACATCCCTAAGAAAGGGGAAGTCACTTCTCAAACCCTTAAAGTCTTCGATAACCATTAAAGGCTTCAAGTCTCCAACAACTTTCTCTTCCAAACAATTAATGGTTAACTCAACCCTCTAGAATGATTAGAGACTTTCTCTAAACTCAACCTCCATGTAACCCAAGGGTCTCATCAAGCATTTATTGCTTTGACCATGGTTATCCTTAATCCTTTGCACAAGAGTTTATCCTTTGGATAAAACCTTTATCCATTGGATAACCCTAACCTAACCTTAACCTAACCTTAACCCTTACCCCCTAAGGTAACCATGAGGTCTTCTCAAGCATTTAATGTCTCCAACCCCTTCTCTCAACTAGTATTATGTTGACATTTGTCACCATTTCATTGGTGCCAATTGCAAATATGGATTCCCAACTTTCAAACTCAACCCTTGATTACCTCTTTCAATCCTGGCCATTCATTGCCCTATTTTTGCTATAAATAGAGCTCTCATTCCTCCATTTTAATCATCCAAGTCTTTAGCATCATACTTATATTAAAATCCATCCAAGATTTAATATATCATTTGTGCTCATCATTTAGCCTCTCTTTTCAATAGGAATTAATCTAACTATGCATGTTTAGAGTATTTTCCTTATCATTTAGCTTAATCATAAACTAGTATATCATGCTAGGATAGTTTTGCTACTAATCTTGTCATCTTATAATCTAGTTTATTGCATTTATAGGATCATGCATAGCTTAGGATGCATTTCATCTTAAAATCAACCAAAGCATCCCTCGTTCTTGCATTTGTCATCCCTAAACCACTTTGCTCAGTGATTTGAGAGCAAAGAAATTGGTTTGAGGGACCTTGTGAGATAGAGAACCATGGAACCAACCTTGGGAAGCTGAGCCATACTTCATGACTCCATAGCTTGCACCAATAAGTCTTGTGGGTGTGTGAGCAAGGCTCCTTAGGCTTCATTTTTCACATTTCAAGTTCTATTGACCTGCTTTTCCTGCATACATTTTTGATTGGTTGTTTTAGCACGTGATCAAACCCAGAAAAACAGGGGGTAAAACAGTGGAAAATTTTGAAAATTTAGAAAGCATTTTTGGAAACATCCTTTCATCAGCTTCATTTTCGTCAAACCAGAGTATAAAAAAAAAAAGAGCTTTAAAAACTATTTCTTGAGCAAATTTTGTGTCAAAACAAAAGTTGTCCAAAATCCAAGACTGGTTGCACGATAAACATATCTATCCTATCAAAATCGGGAAACATCAACGCAAGTGGTGAATAGGTCCTTTATTATCTCACGAATTATATCTCAAAAACAGTTGTTCAAAATCTCAGGTTGTCAAATCAAGTTTCCATATCGGGAGACTTTATCCATATCATTTGACACGCTTTGTTGTGAGGGGGCATCTAAACCTTCACTTTGATAAAGTAAAACTTGAGTTTTCAAAACAAGATCAAATAAATCCAAAACAATTCAAAGGAAACCATTAATCACTTATGCATGACTAATCCCCATATTTTGAGAAGAAAGAATATTTATCATAACACTCAGTTGATGAAACAACAACCAAGTTTTTCCAAATTTGTCAAAAGAAATAAATTTTTATACATCAATCGTCAACTCTTCAAATCTCATCGAACATTCCTTCATCACGTCAAACTTTATATCCAGAACAAATCCAACGAATTTGACAAGGAGCCTTTGAAGACTAGGGCATATTGTCAAAAATCTGCATTCAGTCAAATCATAAACTATGGAGGAAAGATCAATCCGACATTCTTTCCCGACGAGTGCATCACTTACAACACACCCCGATTTGAACCACCAACCCCTGACCAACCTATCAAAGAGGATTTTGTCTCCTTTATCATAGAAAGCTTCTACTAAAATGCCTATTACTCACTCTCAGCAAAACAAACAAAGCAAGGCACAAGCAGAATCCTGTATGAATCAGAGGTTATCAAATCCTTTTGAAGGTCCACACTTAGAGGATACTGAAATTTTTGAGGAACTTCTTCAGGAATGCCAAGAAAGTGCTTCATTCCAAAAACTTGTGGAAAGACTCATGGAAAATGACAAGGAAAAGTACCTACTCATGCTTACAAGCAAAGGGGTTAAACTCCCTGAAGACTTTGACACGGACATGTTTAGAACAAGATCTCAACATTGTGAATATCAAGAACGACAACGAGAATGGGAAGCACGCGACCCTTAACAAGATATTCCTGAACAAAACATACCAGAACAACATACACCAGGGCAAAACATCCCTGAGCAACACATCCCCGAGCAAAACATATTGTTCCATACACCATTTCAACCCAGGATTAATGCATGGGAAGAACTCTTCCCTCAGCAAAACAATGCACCTTTGGTTGCCCTTACTCAACAAATGCAAATGTTACAAAGACAAATGCAAGACATGCAGCAAGGGACAATAGTATGGTACTCATTAAATGAAATTTGTCCTTATCCATTTGACAGAAGATTGCACATGATCCCTTTTCCTCCAAATTCAGATGTACCTAAATTTGACAAGTACGATGGGAAAAGTGATCCCCATGATCACGTTAGATAATTCTATACCATGAGCCTTGAATTCGCTCATGACGACACCTATCTGATGAGGTTATTCCCAAGAAGTTTGGGAGGAAAAACAATGGAATAGTTATCAAAAATCACACCTCCTGTCAGATCATTTGACGAACTAGTCAACAAATTCATCACTCAGTATTCCTATAACATTCAACATGCTATAACCATGCTAGATGTCTGTAACACCAAATAGAAAAATAATGAAACATTCATGGTATTCCGTCAACGTTGGCGACATATGGTTTCATGATATCCTCGAGATATTCATGAAAAAGAGAAAATGGAAATTTTCATCGACAACTTGAATGGTGAGATGAGTTACAGTCTCAAACTCCAATGCATACCATCTTTCGCTAAACTGATTAAAAATGACATTCAAGTAGAAGAAGCATGTGTCAAGAAAGGAACGCTCAAATTCTTCAAAGAAGGAACAGGTTCATCAAACTACAATAACCAAAATAACAACAACTTAGATAAATCTAGATTTTGGACTCGAAACAAAAACAATGGAAACGAAGGAGGCAATGAATCACTTGATCCAAAATCTAAACAGCCAGTGCTCGCATTATCAGGAAATCCTCAAGCTACAAAGAACCCCAAAGGTGCTAACCCGAATGCTAACACATACGCACCGAATACCAATCAAGGTCAACCCAACACAAACAACACCAACAATACTCAAAACAATACCACAAATCGGGGACCTAATAACAATTCATGAAACAACACCAACAATTTCCAAAAATGTGTCTACACACCACTAGGACAATCACTGGAGTCAGGATTCAGAGAACTCCTGGCAAACAAGATTATCTCTTTGCCCGCAATCAGAAACTATGAACCACAAATCAAACCACCTTGGTGGAATGACTCACACTTTTGTGATTTTCATCGCAACAAAGGTCATCAAATGAACGATTGCATGAGATTGAAAAACATTGTTAAGACATGATTGATAGAGGTGATTTAATAGTGGATGGTCTCAAGACAAATGGTGACCATGGAGCCTTTAAAAATCCTCTTCCAAACTACAACAAAGATGGAGATTCCACTTCAAATGATGCCTGTGGGGCTCGTATCAATCATATCAACAATAAAACCATCAATCACATATCACCTGTAGACAATCATGTAAACATCATCACAATCTGAGACCAGCATAACAATCTGAGACCAGCATAATCATGAATCTGTCAATGTAACAACCAGAGCTCAGAAATATGTCTTGAAGGGCCATACACCAACAACAAACACTATACCAAAAATCCAATATGATTTAGTCAACCAACTGCGCAAAACTCTTGCTCAAATAGCTATACTAGAGTTATTGAAACTTTCGCCAAAACACAAAGACATATTGGAACAAGCGTTGTTGGAAACCAATGTACCTCAAGATCTGGATGCTGATAAATTCCAAGCCATGGTCACTCATATGATAGGGCCTTATAATCTCACCATCTCAGAGCATGATAATACTTCCTTAAGTCATCCACATAACACTCCTCTCCATATTGAAGTCATCATCTATAAACACCGAGTAAAACGAGTATTGATAGTTGGAGGAGCTAGACTTAATATATGTACCTTAAAACTTATCCGTGCATTAGGCTTCTCAGAGGAGTCTATTGATCCACGCAAAAAAATTACTATAAAGGCATATGATGATGAGGAAAGATCCGCTAAAGGGACACTATTGTTACCAATTCAAGTTGGCCCCATACAAAGAGATACTACATGTCAGGTCTTAGACATAGACCTCACATACAATATTTTATTAGGTCGACCCTAGATACATGAAATGCAAGCAGTGCCTTCTACGTATCACCAGTGTGTCAAATTTCCCTATAACGGACAAGAGGTCTCTATACCTACTGATCACAGTCCATTTCAACATTGTAATGTAATGGGGGCAACCCATGATAGTTTGGTTCCCCATAATAGGGAAAAACAAAAATCCTCAACATCAGATCTACAATAGGCAAAGTCTAAATCATTACTTGGAGATTTCAAGTTGAAAATGCAAATCAGAGAACAAGGCATGGGGGAATACTCTTTGGAACCCATGTGTTTGACTAACTTACCAACATCACCCAGATCTCATGGATTACCTACAATATCAACACATCAAGTAACTCAGCCCATCACCAAATTTGATGGTACCTTCATCCAACTCGGCACTATAGCACATGAATCAGAGGAAAAGGACATCCTTAGCTGGTTATACAAAGATGAGGAAGAAGATAACAGAGTAGCTGCTCTGGAAATAGTTCTACCAACACACCTATATGGAAAGGGCTACTTAATCATGCAACAAATGGGATATAATGGTAAAGGACCTATTGGAAAATGCAAAGGAGTCACTGAACCAATAGACATTCCTTCATAGCTCAGTAGGGACAAAACATGATTGAGCTATAAACTCACTTTCCTACCAAGAAAGATACCACACAAGAATCCAAAACCTCAATGGAAAGCAAAGAAGAAGTACAAAGAAGAATCTTGGCACGAAGCACTATTTGAGTCAGCCGAAACAATCCGCAAGGACCGTGAACGTCAAGAACATAAGCAACATCAAGAGAAACTCCTCATTCACAAGAAGGCCATATCTGCAGCAGTAGCTCATATTCAAGCACCAATATCTAAAAAAGAAGAACTACCTCCTGATATCATTATTCCTCCCTAAGGAGGAACAATATATGAGCAAATATAAAAGGTAGAAGCAGGATCCGACACAGAATCAACGAAAACTATCAAACTGGTATCAATCATTAAGGACCTATTCTCACCATACAACATACCTATTTACAGCACTGAAAAGATTTGGGATGATAACTCTGGGACTGATTCCAATAAATATGAATGGGGTAGCTGCTCAAATGCTTCTGAAGATACCGCTGAAAATACTAGTTCCGTATCCCTTTCTCAAGAAGAGCATAACATCGAAATTAGGCTACCAGAATTTGGACCACAGAATATCTATGATGCTAAGGAAAGCGAGCATAAACATTATGAACAAGTCTATACGGAGGATGATACCATCGAAGACCTCGACGGAATCCTGAACTTCTTTAACACCTGAACCAATCACAATGAAACCTCTATCTTGACACTTACCACAATAGAACTTGATCCACCAAATGATCCCTTACCACTTGTCTTTCCTGACCTCATCGATTGGGACGAACCTGAAATACATGATATACCAATTTTCCCAAACGATAAATCTATTATTCACTATCTATGTATCGTTAATTCGGAAATAGGCTCTACCAGTGAACAAAGTAATGATGTCTGCAACCAAGGGAGTGCCAAGTCTCCTAGTCGCAAAAATGAACCAAATAAAAGATTTATGGCTGAAACCCAGTCAATGACAGCTATGGATCACAAAAAAGTAAAAATAAAGGACGCATTTGATGGTGAAAACCTTTTTAAGGCACCTGAAGATGGGAGACTTGACACTCTTCCTGAACATTTTCATGAGCGATCACCCATCTTGATTGAGCCCACTCAATCAATCAACATTGGTACTACAGAAGTAGCCAAAAACATACACCTGGCAGAATCTCTGACAAAGGAGGAAAGATCAGCATTAATCATTTTTTTTAAAGAAAAGCAAATTAACTTTGCTTGGTCATATGCAGATATACCCGACATTGATCCACACTTAATCATGCATCACTTGTCCATCTCTCCAGGAGTTAAGTCAGTCAAGCAAAAACTACGAAAGATGAATCCACAGGTGGCACTCATGGTCAAAGATGAATTGAAGAAACTATTAGATGTCAGATTCATTCGACCCATTGACTATGCAGAATGGATTTCCAACATAGTACCAGTATCAAAACTAGATGACAGTATTAGAATCTACACTGATTTCAGAGATGTCAACAAAGCCTATCCAAAGGACAACTTTCCTTTTCCCAGTATCGACATAATTGTAGACCTTACAACGGGCCATGCAATGCTCTCACTAATGGACAATTTTTTAGGCTATAATCAAATAAAAATAGCCCCAAAAGATCAAGATAGAACAACATTTACCTGTCCTTGGGGAACATAGTGTTGGAATGTTATGCCTTTTGGCTTAAAGAATGCAGGAGCTACTTATCAACGAGAAATGACAACAATCTTTCATGACATGATGCATACCTTCATGGAAGACTATGTGGATGATTTACTAGCTAAATCCTTCACCAGAGCAGAACACCTTAGCATCCTAACAAAGATTTTTGATTGATTGGAAAAATTCCAAGTCAGGCTCAACCCTAAGAAGTGTGTCTTCGGGGTTACATCAGGCAAGTTACTAGGCTACATAGTCTCAACTAAAGGTATTGAAGTGGATCCAACAAAGGTACAAGCCATTATGGAGATGCCACCACCAAAGAATATCAGTCAGCTCCACTCTCTACAAGGATGACTTCAATCAATTAGGCGATTCATCGCTCAACTAGCCAATAAAAGTCTACCATTCAATCACTTGCTACATAAGAATGTACCTTTCAAATGGGAAGCCAAGTGTGCAAAATCTTTTTATCAAATCAAACAGTATCTAATAAACCCACCAGTTCTAGTACCACCAATAGCAGGAAAGCCACTCATTTTATACATTTCAACAATAGATATATCACTGGGGGCACTATTGGTACAAGAATATCAACAAGGAAAGGAACAAGCCATATACTACATCAGCAGGACATTGAATGGCTATGAACTCAACTATACATTCATTGAGAAGGCTTGTCTAACAGTAGTCTTCTCTTCTCAAAAGTTTTGACATTATATGCTAGCACACACAATTAAGCTAGTGGCAAAAATTGATCCTCTCAAATATCTACTCAGCAAGGTAGCTCTTATAGGCCGTTTGGCTAGATGTGTCATGATTCTCAGTGAATTTGATATCCACTACACAGAACGAAGAACTATCAAAGGACAAGCAATTGCAGATCAACTAGCTGAAGCACCGCTACCAGGAAAACAAACTATGGAGATTGAATTTCCGGACATAAACGTTCTTGCTATTTCTACCAAGCAATGGACCCTATACTTTGACAGATCCTACACACAACATGGTTCAGGTGTTGGCATTCTATTTATCACTCCTGAAGGACACACTATACCAAGATCATATAGGATGATGTTTCCATGCACAAATAATGTGGCTAAATATGAGGCATTGGTTATAGGCATCAAAATGGCCATAGAATGGAAAATCACAGAGTTAATGGTCTGCGGTGATTCACAACTAGTTGTCAATCAAATCAATAATGACTATCAGACAAAAGATGACAAGCTACTACTCTACAAACGAATGGTGGATGACTTCAAACAGTATTTTGTACACATCACCTTCGAGCAAATACCAAGGTTGAACAACAAAGTAGCCAATGCAATGGCTACTATCGCTTCATTACTACAGATTCCAGAGCAACAGAGTCGTTACGAGTTTCTGGTAGAGCAACTATTCTCCCCAGTCTATGACCACTCTGAATCCCATGTTATCTATGCCTTGACTAGTTTAGATTCTCCTTTGTATGGACCAATATATGATTATCTAAAGAACAACATCCTACCCACTGACCTATCTCAAAACCAAAAATGTAATTTTATTCGACAAGCCGCTTGTTATACCCTTACTGCTGATACTTTGTACCGTCGAGGTCTAGATGGTACTCTTCTTCGTTGCCTTGATCATAATGAATTTGATTCCGCTTTACACGAGCTTCACAAAGCTATTTGTGGCAGACATTCAAGTGGGACTACTCTTGCTAAAAAGCTTCTAAGAATGGGATATTACTGGCCGAAAATGGAAAAAGATTCTTATCATTTTGCAAAAAAGTGTCATAAATGCCAGTTCCATGGCAATCTGATACATGCACTAGCACAGGAACTGCAGCCATTTACAACATCCTGGCCCTTTTGTCAGTGGGGACTCGACTTGGTCGGCAAAATTCATCCTTCATCTTCAAATGGACACAAGTTCATTATAAATACAACAAAATACTTTACCAAGTGGATAGAAGTAGTCCCCATGACCACAATGACTGGAAAACAAATTGCCTCTTTTATCCTAAACTATCTGATCTGTAGATATGGTATTCCAAGCTCCATCATCACCGATAATGGATGACCTTTCAAAAACCAAGATGTCCGAGAACTATGTGAACAATTCAAAATACAACATCAGTTCTCTACACCATACTACCCACAGGGGAATGGTCAAGCAAAAGCATCCAACAAGACAATACTGAAAATCCTAAAGAAAACAGTGAATGATGCAGGCCAAGATTGGCATGTACAACTCAATCTAGCACTTTGGGCATACAGAACTAGCATCCGCACACCTACAGGAGCAACACCTTTCTCATTGGTCTATGGATCAGAAGCTATTTTACCCCTGGAGGTAGAAATTCCATCTCCCAGAGTCTCTCTAAAAGGCTTAATCCCAGATGAAGAGTATCGAGTCAACCTACTACAAGAACTGGAACTATTAGATGAAAGACATCAGCATGCTTACACTCATCTCAAAGCATATCAACAATGCATGTGCAAAAGCTACAATCACAAGGTCATTCCCCAAAATTTCAAAGTTGGTGACCTAGTCCTCAAGGAAAATCCAAGAAATCAGCAAGATTGAGAAAAGAAAGGGAAATTTGAACCTAACTGGTTAGGTCCCTATGTCATCATATCAGTCTATGAATCAGGTGCTTATCAGCTAACAACTTCAGAAGGAGATGTGCTCGACGAACCAACTAACAACATTCATTTGAAGAAATACTACACTTGAGTAGTCTAATGCACAGAAAAAGTCAAAAACAATCAAAAAATCAAAAAATAAAGGAAAAGCAAATAAAAAGGTACAATAAAAGCAACTGGTGAAAACCTGGTAACAAGCGCTATTGTGAAAGGACAACTCCTTTATCTATATCCACATCCTTATCTCTGCAGTAAAAAACTATCGGCCATCGCCCAACACTTAGCAAATATCCATTCAAGACATACTTAGCGTAGTCACTATCCTAAATTATCCATCTATCCTTTCACCACATTTTACCATGGCTTGGTAATCACTGTACATACCTGCATCGAGAGGTACACTTAGCTAGGGACAATAATCATCAAAAATTACAAGCATGTTCAAACCATCAAGACTATTTGCAAAACTCAGAGCATCATGTCCAACAAACAAAAACTTACACAAACCCAAATCAAAACATCGATCGATAAAAGATTCACAAGAGAAATACGATGGATGATTTTTTGAAGTACCAAATGTTGCATTTTGCATATAGTCTTGACTATTTTTGCATTTAAACTTTTTGAATTATTGGATTCTCTAAATTTTCTCAACAATGCTTCCAAGCTAGAGAACATCGAGAAACTCCAATATTTTCTTAGTCTTCTGTCTATGAGGCGATTATTTGTACTGTGTAGATATTTATCTTGAGATGTGATTCACAACATATCACTGAAGACATGATTCCACTTTACGCATGCAAATGGTTTAAATCTTGTCTATTTATACGCAATCCGCACTCTGGTCATCCTGGTTCAATTATACCTTGACGCTTGAGCTATCTTGCAAAATCAAACATCATGTAAATTTTTCTCAGGTTATCATGGTTCAATTATACCATTATTCTTGTATAAATTTTCAACATATCCAAAGATCAATCCATGCTCAATGATGATACATATATCGAAAGCAAATAACATGTGGTTATATCGGGATGACAAATGCAGAATGAGGATGCTCATTTTACAATTAGTTGCATCTCATTTTACAATTAGTTGCATATCATTTTCAAATTTGTTGCATATCATTTTACAATTAGTTGCATACCATTTTACAATTAGTTGCACATCAAATCATACATATCATTTTCATGATACATCTCACAACACATTAAATCATACATCTCATTTTCATGATACATCTCACAACATATCAAATCATATCTCATTTTCAAGATACATCTCATAAACATCATACATTTACATCATTGCATTTCACTTCATCATGACATCTATCTAAGCATTGCATCATCATAAAATAAGCACAAACATATAAAAAGCATAAATCCATCACACATCACATGATCAAAGAAAATGGAGTCGTATATATATATATATATATATATATATATATATATATATATATATATATATATATATATATATATATATATATATATATATATATATATATATATATATATATATATATATATATATATCTCAACAAATGATGAATGTACAATATCTATCATGTATATGCCCAATACAACAAAAATAATGATAAAAAATACAATAGAGACAATGTCTCTCAAGAGTGACTATCTCCTGAGGGAGACGGTCTTGACGCAGATGTCCCAACCCCTGGATCTCCAGGAGGATCCCGTCTATGCGGCCCCATCATGCCTCTGCTCTCTGACCACGAACCAGTCTCTTGAGATCAACTCGATCTCGACTGCGTAAAACTCTATACTCAGTGCTCCCTAGGCACCTCATCCTCGTAATGGCACCGGTAGTACTCCACCTCCTTGGCTCTCAAAGCCAGCTCTCTCAAGGTGTCTCTCATCGGACCACTTGCTGCCACTCTCTGCAAGCTCGCTGCGAGCTCCTCTGCTCGACCTCACTACTCTATCTCAGTGTCGCACTCGGTGGTCAGCTGTGTAATTTGACGTTGCTGCGCTAATAACTATGCCTGCACCTGTTGCACTGTCACCTATAGGGTCCTAATCTGGGCGTCCTCCACATGAGTCAGAATCCGAACCCGTAGGGGTACCTGTGAAGAGGTACCGCTTGTCCCTCTACCTGTCCTTGGTGCTGGTGGAGGTAACACATTAGTCCTCCTCCTCTGGGCTGGCCATCTCACCTCATCAGTCCCTCCCACTGCTGCTATCACCTCTCCTACCATCCCCTCACCCCCTGGTCCAATAGCCAAACCTCCTCTACCTCTATCCATCACATCTTGTCGAACTGCTCTCTCCACCCGCACCCCTCTATCACCCCCATCTCTACCTATGTCTCCTCTCCTCCCCCGATCTCCTCTCCCTCATCGTCCTCCTCCATCATCTCCCTCATCCCCATCTCCCCCTCCCTCATCCTCATCATCGTAAAAAATGAGCAGCATCTTCGCTGGATCTGATATCCTTGCCACGACATGAGCTGCGAACAATTTGGAAAACTCATCCATCATACCAGCATCTAGTATCTCCAGGGCATAGTCCCATATCTAGCTCGCTAACTGCACAAACTCCTCTACAGTCGTCACACTGTCAATAGTCGGGCCCCAATCCGCTATATCCTACCTCCGACGTGCATACAAACAGGTCCCCTATGGTATCCCCTACTGCCGACAATACTGCCACAAAACTCTCGTAACCAAGAATCTCTCGATCACAAAAGGGGTCCACCCTATCAAAAATCGAGTCATGAAGATGTATGGCATCTCCAGCCCATCTTCAGCCCAAACCTCACAACCTGTGTACGGTCGCCATATGATCGTATCAATGTCATCCAATACCCTCCTCCAATGATCCAGCTTGCCCAGCTTTTGCTGGACAGTTAATCCCCTATATCCATATGCGTAGGCATGCCCAACAGGCCTATCTCTATCCACCAGTGGCCTAGCTGCAGGAATGTGCTCCCAACACCATACCTGTAGAAGTGTCACGCCAGCTGATAAACTTCCATAACCCAGGTAGACTACATCATGCAAGTCCCTGTACAAATGGGCTAGCATAGTCGATCCCCATGCGAACCTGCAGCCCCATGTCACCATATCCTCCAACACTAGTCCCCATCCCACAGATAGTCCCCTCAACCTGCAGTCGGGACATAGAAAACCACCTATAAAACTTGCCAATATCGATGGAAGAGGCACATAGTCCAAATCTAGAAACTCCTGCCACAGAATCTTGTATCCGCACACTGTATCATTGTGAAATATCAGACGAAGTGCCTCTGTCCCGCCATCCTCTGATTGCTCATAAGGTAGTAGTGCACCTACTATAGGTATGTGCAGGATCCGGTAACAATCCTCTAGGGTCACTGTTATCTCCCCTATGGCAAAGTGGAAGGTATTCATGTCATTGTGCCATCTCTCTGCCAGCACTGTAAGTAAACCCCGGTTCACAGTAAATCGAGGCATATCTAATAGGGAAGACAAGTCGCATCTCTCAATAATGTCTAGATTAGCCCGTGCCAACCGTGGTATCAATGCCCATGGTCTAGGGAACCGCTCATGTGACTGAACCACTCCTAATCGCTCCTGTCAAAAAGAAAAACAAGTCCAATATCAGTTTCCTCATCAAAACATAGATATCAAAATCAAAATCACATCAAAAACCATATCAACTTGTAACACAACTCAAGTTTTCAAAAACCATATCAAACTTGTAATACAACTCAAGTCCCCACATCACATCAACTTGTAACACAACTCAAGTTTCCAACCCATATTAGCTTGTAAAACAACTCAAGTTCCACAATCATATCAGCTTGTAACACAAATCAAGCTCCACATATATTAACTTGAAACAATGCAAATCAAATAAAGTTTATATCAATTCCACATCAATATCTATGAATAACTTGAAAAATCGCAAATCAAACCAAGTTATATCGGCAATTATATTGGACAAACTATCAAAAACCATGACAACAAACATAGAAACGAAACATTTACACCTATCCCAGCAAAACTGACCTTATCCTATCAATTTTCCTCACTCGCAAATCATCCTTTCTTGCTAAAATGACCGCATGCACTAACTAAATTTGGCTACGCGATAGATTGATTCTATGCCCTAACCTATTTTCTCCACGCGCTATCTTATCCACCCCACGTGCTAGATTAACTCTATGCGCTACCTATTTCTTCCAATGCGCCATCTAATCTACCCTAAGCGCTAAACCTATCCCATGCGCTAACCTATCCCGTGTCTGTGCTACCTGTCTAACCCTATGCGCTAGGTCTAACCTACGCACTACTTATCCCTACCCACATGACTCCCTATGTACTCAATGCGCTAGGTTTACCTGATGCATTACCTATTTCACCTTCTGCACTACCCTGTGTCCCTAATGTGCCAATTTACATTTATGCGCTAACCTAGCAAATCTGTGCGCTAACCTAGCAAATTTATGTGCTACCCTAAGTTTTCGGACGCTACCCAAAATTGAAACCCTTATGCGCTACGAAATTTTTTCGTATGCGCTAACCAACGACCCCTATGTGCTAAACCGAAAAAACTACATGCAAAAATTCAAAACATGACCAAAAATGACAAAATCAAAAATAAAAAAGGGGTCAAAAAGGTTGACTTACCAGTGGTCCATACGCGGCAGGCCTCTGATACCTCCGAACATGCTCAAATCGATGTGTAGAATACGGGATAGGCATTTTGTCTTCTCTCCAAAAGTCTTTCTCTCCAAAGTCAACAAGCACAAATGAGACAAAACAATGCACTTTTCCCCTTTTATAGGGTGAAATAAAATTAGGGTTAGGGGATTGAGCATGTAATTCAGTCATGGTCTTCCTCATACCCTCGCACACATCCATATTGGGAGATGAATCAATTATTAGTATTCCACATAGCCAACATTTTACAATGCAAACACAATTATCAAATCAAATCAAATTTTCCAAATTTTTGATTCATCTCCTGAAGGGGCATTATCAACATCAATTATCAAAACTGGGGCATGGCATATCTCAAAATGACATAAATTTTTTATTTGATCATAAATCACGGCGACACATCATTTTCTTTGAATTAACATGTGCACACACGTCACTTCAAAGAGGGGCAAAATGTAGACATATAAAAATGGCCATATTCTTAAATGAATATCTTACGTTCATTTCTCTATTTAATTAAATCCAATTTAATTGAATTACTCACATTCCTCTATTTAATTAAGTAAATTACTCCATTTATTTAAATTAAATTCACTAGACCTCTTTTACGATTTAATAGGATAAATCATTTTATTCAATTAAATCCCCTATCCACTTTTTAATTAAATTCAAATTTAATTAAATAGTTTATCCTAAATTGAATAAATCTAATTTATTTAATTTCCCCAATTGCAACCAAATTGAATTAAATTCATTTTATTCAATTAAATCCTATTATCCCTCCATCCACTTGCAAAATCCTACATCTCCCACTTGCTTCCTAAACCCTATTCCTAACCCCTTCTAGACTCTTCTAATCACTTCTAAATTAACCTAACTCATCTCCTAAATATTGTCACATCCCTAAGCAAGGGGAAGTCACTTCTCAAACCCTTAAAGTCTTTGATAACCATTAAAGGCTTCAAGTCTCCAACAACTTTCTCTTCCAAACCATTAATGGTTAACTCAACCCTCTAGCATGATTAGAGACTTTCTCTAAACTCAACCTCCATGTAACCCAAGGGCCTCATCAAGCATTTATTGCTTTGACCATGTTTATCCTTAATCCTTTGCACAAGAGTTTATCCTTTGGATAAAACCTTTATCCATTGGATAACCCTAACCTAACCTTAACCCTTACCCCCTAAGGTAACCATGAGGTCTTCTCAAGCATTTAATGTCTCCAACCCCTTCTCTCAACTAGTATTATGTTGACATTTGTCACCATTTCATTGGTGCCAATTGCAAATATGGATTCCCAACTTTTAAACTCAACCCTTGATTACCTCTTTCAATCTTGGCCATTCATTGCCCTATTTTTGCTATAAATAGAGCTCTCATTCCTCCATTTTAATCATCCAAGTCTTTAGCATCATACTTATACTAAAATCCATCCAAGCTTTAATATATCATTTTTTCTCATCATTTAGCCTCTCTTTTCAATAAGAATTAATCTAAATATGCTTGTTTAGAGTATTTTCCTTATCATTTAGCTTAATCATAGACTAGTATATCATGCTAGGATAGTCTTGCTACTAATATTGTCATCTTATAATCTAGTTTATTGCATTTATAGGATCATGCATAGCTTAGGATGCATTTCATCTTAAAATCAACCAAAGCATCCCTCGTTCTTGCATTTGTCATCCCTAAACCACTTTGCTCAGTGATCTAAGAGCAAAGAAATTGGTTTGAGGGACCTTGTGAGATAGAGAACCATGGAACCAAACTTGGGAAGCTGAGCCATACTTCATGATTCCATAGCTTGCACCAAGAAGTCCTGTGGGTGTGTGAGCAAGGCTCCTTAGGCTTCATTTTTCACATTTCAAGTTCTATTGACCTGCTTTTCCTGCATACACATATTGTTATACTTGCAACATGTATGGGGATAAAGTTGTTGAATGCAGGTATGGAGCAAATAATCCAACACCCCACATGAATCAAGGGTCTGGTGGAGATTGGCAAAGAAATTTTAATAACAAGAGAAATGCAAATTGACAGAGACCCTATGCTAACCGGTCTAGTCCCTATGAGATGGAAAAGAGAATGAATGTGATTTGCACAATCTATCATAACTACGGTCATGTAGCTACGAATTGTAGAAGAAGGACTGGTAGAGGCAATGTTGGACCCTAGAGAGCATTTGGTATGGCATGTTTTCATTGTCACCAACTAAGACACCTTGCAAAGTTTTGTAGAGTTAAAGTGAGTCAACTAGTAAATCAATCTGTTGATTGGAAAGGGAAGAAGAAAGTTGATGAGGAAGAGACGAGCACATAGATGAACAAGATCTGGAAAAGGAAGAGTGATGAGAAAACTAAAGACAAACCATTAGAAGATCCTAATCCTTCACCTAGTATGGATAACTCATCACTAGCAAACTAAGCTGTTAAAAGGCTTAAGGTGAGCTTAATCTCAGATCCATTTCCGGACCCCCTTATATGGTGTGTTGTAAGATAAATCTTCATATCTTGATGCATTATGATATTGTGAAGTATTTTTATGGTCAAACCGGTAGGTTTGATGTGATATGAGAACCGATAGTATGTTGAATGGTGTTTTAGGGTTTGTTTGTTTATACAATCGGGAATAACATTTAATGTAGTAGGTATTGAGAAAATAAAAGGATTTTTTAAATATCATTTGTCACTTTTTATTCTTGAGAGCACATGAAGAGGGAAGAAAGTAGAAAGAGATTGTGTGAGCAGTATTTGATCAGATTAACAGAAGATTTGGAGTGATCTACGATCGGTAATCGGTGAAAGTGCATTCTTAGTGTTAAAACCCTAGTTGTGGAAGCATTGAAAGGTATTTATCTGATAAATCTTGTTATTTGTTTCTAAGTCTGAATCTCTGAAGATGGATGCACCACATCTAGTAGATGTTATTAGGCCTCATCTAGAGTTTAAGAGGCACCCTTTTAAATCCATTGAAATCGATCCCGTCGGAGCCCTATCCAGAGTCCCATATGGAGTTTTGCATGTAGAGGATATTATATCATACATTCACTGTAAGTTGGAAGATCTTGGAATTTTTTCTATATTTGATCAATATAGGGTAATGTGTGACAAAGATAAAGTATTGAAATAACAGTATAGGAGGGTTACCAATAAAGGTTTTCACCATGCATTAAATTCTATTGATGATTTTGAAGATGATCTTATGAGATATGTTTTGATTCGTGTGCATGACCAGTTTATATGGCTTGATTGACTGCATAAGATCACCGAGGAAGTGATTCATGAAGTTACTAGATTGTGTTCCACCGGTGAAGTTCCAGTACTGAGACCAATTCCTAAGAATGATGTTGCTGACCTGACCAAGTCATGATGGGATGGAGAGCTATGACTGTTAATGAGATTGATGATCCCACAATAAAATTTGCTTCAATGGTCATAGGATATTGGGTATATCACTCTAGTAGGATGAACAACATCTCTGTTGTAGCCATCCATACTACTTACTGGATGATCAAAGAAAATGTTGATTATGATTTTTCTGAGGCATTGAGAAGTCAGTTGGTGCTCAATCTTGAATCCATCAAGAAAGACCAAAGACCGAAGTTTAAATTTGGACAACTGATTGTTGGATTGTTCTTCTATTTTCAGAAATTTTTTCCTAGTATCGATGATGTTCATTGATCTAAGGACACACCGGCATTGTTACCGATGAAGAACAACATCAGGATGTTGGGTAATGATTTTGGAAAGCTTTCTTGGGGTTATTTCAAAGATTTTTAGAAAAAGATGCATCCAAGAGAGAGGATATCGACATAGGTTGTCAGTAGATATGAGGATACCATATGTTTTATGGTTGATACTGACACATGTTAGATAGAGGTAGTTGATCCCAGGACAACATGGGTGATGCCTATGGGCTACGAAATTGAAGAAGATCTTTTGGTTGCTTATGTTGAACACCTACTAAAACAATCGGTAGATACTACTGCTAAGAGGTTTGGAACCTATAAGGAGAAATCTATTGAGGTGCATTATGAGCTTGCCAGACCGGTAATTGCTAAGAAAGTGAGAAAGAAAGTTGAGCAGTTTGTTAAGCAACAAGGTTTTACCAAGGAGACAATAGCAAAGGCTAGAGCAAAATATGAAGCTAAACAAGAAGGAGCATCTAGTGCCCCAACCGGTACCAGCACTGGTATGAAGACAAGAAGTCCAAAGGTTAAGAAAGAGAAACCTACTGAAGCAAAAAAGGAGAAACCTTCTAAGATACAATTCAAGAGAAAAGGTAAAGTCATTGAGCCCCCTGCACCTAAAGCACCAGTAACTACAAGGAAGAGGAAAAAGGAGCAAGCAAAGAAATCGACAGTTAATGATGAAGAAGAAACTGAATTAGAAGGTGAAAAGAAAGATCTGAGAGCTAGTGGTAAAAAGTCAAAGGTTGTAGGAGCATCTACTATCAAATCCTTCAAGAAACCAGTAACTAAACTTACACTTTTTGAAAAGATGTTAATGCATATTAAGGAATATGGCATTCTTAATGATTTGGATAAACTATATGATAAGTTTAGTGAGGATGAACAAAGGCAGATAGAGGATGTAGTTGTTTTTATGATGAATAAGTATAGTAAATCCCTAATTGAATTGCAAGGGAAAATTTCAAATTTTTTGTATGATAAGCTTGATGCTAGATGGCAGGCAACCATAAAACAAGATAGAGAATTTATTCTTAAAAACTTGCAACCTGAAGCCACAAAGGAGGAGATAGATGAAATTCTTGCAAAGGCTAAATCATCTTTTAGATCTAAGAAAAGGTTGACAAGACTGTTAATTGGTGATACCCAATTAGTTCATATGGAAATTGAGCAAATATTGAAGAAGTTACTAGGTTTGATACCTGATGAGGAAGAAGAACAACTGGAGAAGTTTGAAGCAGAATATATTCTAGACAATGTTGATACCAATGATTTTTCACCTGATGAGATTGTTATGGGAAATCAATCAGAAGATGATAAACCAGTTAATGTACAAACTGAAATTGTTATAATTCTAGATGATGATACATAACTTATGGTAACTGGTATTGAGGAGGAAAAGAAAGATCAAACTGAGGATGTATAGGATGAAGGTGTTCAGATGACTGAACAATAGGAATAGGAACCGAAGAGAGGAGAAGAAAAGAAAACTGAGCAAGAGCCACTGGTAATCACTCAAACAGTTGATACACAGACACCATCGGTAAAGGACAAGGAGAAGGAAGAGGAGAAGAGAGAAGAGAGGAAATAAGAGGAAGAATTGAAACCATAACCTAAAGTGACACCCTTATTTAATTTACTTCTAAGCAGAAAATTGATGATGATGAAGACAATGATGCATTAAGTATACAAGGACCCATCAATATGGATGCATTAAGTTCTATAGAACTAATGGAGATTGAAACTGCCATGCAATATAGATCTAAGAAGAAAATAATGAAGGAACAACAAAAGGAAGCTCAATAAATACAATCTGCAGTTGAGATTTTGTCTAGTCTGTTATCGGAGATAGACACAAATAGACTGTCCACATCGATTGATAAGTTCGGTCAATTGGTTGCTGATGATGGGGAACAAATGAAAAGTTTTGAAGATGTGACATATTTGAATGTGGAAAAGGAATTTAAGAAGAAGATAATAGAGAAGTTGATGAATGACATTGATAAAGACAAAGTTGCTCTGACGATTAATCAAGATCATATTAAAGATGCAATTGAAACCAGAGGTAAAATCATATCCACTGTTGCAAAGTTTTCATTATTTTGTGATGATCTGATGAAAAGGAAACAAGAAGCTGAAAAAGGAACTTGAAGTTCTAAGTGAATCATTTAGCCCCCTAAATGATTCTGGTATAACTTATGGTAGATTGGTTGTTGAACTTCAACATAAGCTAAAAACTTATGAGGGTGAATGGGTCAAAAGGACTAAGTCACTGCAGGAGCTACAAACACTTTTGATCCCTAAGGTTGAAATTTTGCGGAGAGGCTACAATGAAACTGAAGCTATTCTAGCTACACCTAAGATGAGTACAATTGATGCCATGGAGGAGTTGGCTTTCCAGATAAGAACACATGTTGAGATAACTGACACTCTTTTAGAAACTTGGCACAATGATCTGAAGCAGTTAAAGTCTCATTTTGGATCTATGCATTTTCTAAGATGGCATTGTAAAACATTTTGAACTTTTATATCTCTATATGATAATGCAAATTTTTATGTATATTGCATTTATCTTTCATGTATTTGCTTACCTTTGCCATTGTTGTTAAAGGGGGAGTAGTAGTGAAGTCAAAATTTTGAATTGTAATGGGGAGTAGTAGTATATATGTTTGGAAATTTTGTAATAGAATGCAATTGGTAAGGGGGAGTATGTGTCATGAGTTGAGTCAATTTTCGTATTGCACACAGACAAAATTTTTCCTAAGTGTTGCCATCAATGCCAAAGGGGGAGATTGTTGGCTTGATAATGATGTTTTGATGTGATAGGTTGATTGATGACTTGTTTTATGTTGTCATTGATGTAAACTATGTTTTGATAGTCATCTAAGTCTTTTAGGCCAATCGATAGAGGAGATAGTTTACCAGTGAACTGACAAATAGGACTTCAACCGGTAAACAGGAATAGAGTTGTATTCATGCAACGAGTATGAGCGATCAATGAAGAGTTAGGTGATGCAGTTTTGCTGGAGTGTTGGAGATTGTATCAGGTAGCTATGTTTCATACCAAAATGGCATATTCAACAACATGAGCAAGTTATGTTGTACAAAGCAATCAATCATGAAAAACAACTAACTGGTAGAACAAAGTCACTAAGATCGGTAAACCGGTACACACAATGTTTTATTTTTGAGTTGTTATATTGGTGGCCAACATAAGTAAAGCATGTAGTGCAAGATTGACTAGATTCATTGAACCTAGGAAATTGTTCCAAGGTTAGTAGCCTACTAAGTTGATGCTTATAAAAAGTGTGATGAGTTATGAGATGAAGCATGAGATCATGAGTGAATATTGAGAGTTTGATTGTATGGTAATTTGAGAAGCTCTCTATTGATGTGTTATTGATGTATTGAGTAGAACTAAAGGAGATCTTATCAAGCACAAAGGAGCTACATGTCGATCATTTTACTGTTGTTTTCCTAACAGTTGCAACAGTCAAATCCCTTAACAGGGTAGCTCATTAACTTGAGTCTAAATCCTCTTGCGAGGTTTCTCCTAATAGGGCAAAGCTTTTTGTTGGGCCAAGGTAAATCCCTTAATTGGGTGACTCCTAACAGGCTTTGCTCTTAACTGGGCATATTTGTAAGACCTTAACTGGTCAAAGATTTCTATTATGCAGATAGTGAATCTTGTGGGTATTAAATCCCACCGTGGTGTTTCCCTTTTGGGTTTCCACGTATAAATCTTTGTGTTATGTGGAGCTTGATATATTGGGTGTTATCTTATGTGGTGATATTTCTATTCTGTTTGTTAAGATTTAAGTTATTTAAAGTGGTGATAATATTTGTGTTATTGTTTTTGCTTGCACTAATTCATCCCCCTCTCAGTGCCTTATAAGTTTATCACGCTTCACTTGTTCACACTCTGCAAGTAGTATGATTCCTCATCATTCATGTTAGTGATCACATATAGGTCAAGCCACAAGGCTTCAAACCTACCATGTTTGTCCTTATATTGATTCCTATCACTCCACATCAAGACCAAGTCATCCACTTTCAAATTCTTGTCAGTATCTTTTTTATCAAATACATACTTAGTTTGATGTTGTAGCTTAGCATTCTTCTGTTGGGCTTCAAATCTAGTTTCATCAATCTTTGCCAATTGTCCCATCATTTCCTCCATGAGTTCAGGAATGTCAACATCCTCTTCTTGGATAAATTTGTAGATTGGTAATAGATTATTTATTGGCAATTTTGCTTGAACACCATGTACGTGTTGAATACTATTGGATGTTGAGAGGGGGGATTAATTAACATATACAAAAACTTAATCAATTTAAACCATTTTCTTAGCATCCATTCTATCTACCATGTCCATGAAAGTAAATAACTGAAATCATAACAACAACCACACATGAACACCAAGATTCTTACATGAAAAACCCAAACTGGGAAAAACCATAAGTTGAGACTATCTCAGTATATGAACCATTGAGTTACAATGTTTAGGATAGAGGCCAAGGAGCTCACTACCCCAAAGATTACATACAATAACAAGGCACACAACCTTAGGGTAAGATACAACCAGGACTTGCAATCACTGAAGATCACTTATTCAGGCAAAGATGCAAAACATATGATGAAATAATATTGAACGACAAGGAACCACATCCACTAAAATGTTGATCACAGTTCACAATTCAAAACATATCAAAAGCTATCTTCATAATTGCTCTACTACACTTTTGAATCTTTGTACTACTCCACATTTGCTTTACACAACACTTAAAATATCTCTATTTCTTTCCACAAGGGTTCCACTCTTTATATATCATCCACAACCTCAACAACATCAATTAGGCCACCCTAATTAAATGTAACGTGTAAATATAAAATAGTCAGCCTAAAAACTAACTCCAATGCAATGCGAAAGAAAAAAAAAAGGAGGCATCACACCATGATAGCACGCCTTCTTCCTCCATGCTAGCATGCCTTCTTGTCCATCCTAAATTATTGCCCATCGATCCATACGCAATTGCATGGACCAAAACATTATAGGTCAGGTGCACAAGATAAAACTGCCAAAGTGCACTGCCATAACTTTGCACACCCTTCAATGTGGAACATTGAGAGTACTTGTGGATTCCCAAAATAGAATCAAAAAATATCCACAACACTTAATGCCTTGAATTGCATTATAAAATACTACCAGGTATAGGAAAGCAATGCATTCATATACACTGGAATTGGAACAGTCATACTTGACTAAATACCAACTAGGGATCTTAGAAACCAACACCAAATCTCTAGAAACTTAAGGATACATCATCATAAGCCTTCTGATACAACTAAAGATAGATTCCATGCATCTACATAATCACATTGCTATTCCACTATAACTAGACTATGCCAAACCACATATGGACCAAAGAATGTAACCAAGTTGCACATACAGATCAACAAGTTTGAAATCAATGAAAACAAAAACTCATGTTTGCAACAATATCCCCCCTTTGCAATTGATGGAAACACTTGTGCCAACTCCAAAATCACTCCCCCTTTGACATCAAAGACAAAGGGCATCTTTATATAGCAAAAAATCAGCAACCTATATACAACTCCCCTATCTACAACACCTCCTCAAAAATGGAACCCAAAAACTGTATGACCAACATGTCCACATTGTATACAATCAAAATTTTCTTACTAGAAAACCACTTAACTACCTTACTGAGCTGGGGGTATGATACTCTAATGGATGAACTCTAGCTAAGCCTAGGCAGTACTCCAATTAGCTCCTATAGAGACCAAAAGGCTACATTGATTCTCTAATTCCAATAGAAGATTCTCTACCTCTTCACAACTTCCCAAAAACTTCACTATCTTGCTTAACTCCAAATATTCTTTAATAATTTTAACCATAGTGGTGAGATGAACATCTATAATATCTCTCAATTAGTAGAAACCCTTCTTAATCTATTATTTCTGATTTATCAACAAACTAAGCTTTATGTACAGGTTCTCTAATTGAACACTCCCTTTACCATCTCCATCTTCCTTAAAGTTTACTTGACTTAGACAATTCTACAATCTCATTCTCAAAAATGTTTATATCTAATCTTGTAAACCTTGAGTTGACTTAGGCCACTTGTGACAAAATTTATATGCCTCTACAATAGTATCTACACATTTCTCAAAAACATTTAAATTCTCTTGCAACTGGTTTTGTGCATCTACACACATATTCACCAAATTACCTAACCTTTTCTTTGTCATCTTCTTCTCAGTATCCACCAAAATTGTTGCTTCCAATTGATTTAAAATCATAGTTGTTTAGTCCACTCAACATAGTCTACAACTACTCCTCTTCACTAATAGACTCATTGACCTTCACCTCTGGAAGTTTCTCATGAAGAAAATTCACTATGTTATTTATCAATTGAGTATAATCCACCTTAGAAATGATATATTTCTTCCTTTTTGTGTGTGGATAACATCACCTAAGTGTAGCATATGAAGCAACAACAACTTATCTAAGTCTATCTTACCCTATATCATCGATCCCTACAACACTTTTGATGTTACATCTAGTTCCAACTTCATTCACAACTATAGTAATTTTGATCCAAAATTTCTAGATATTTTAGAAGATTATCCCATTGAAATTCTTCTAATATCCTTCTCTTTTACAAGACTCCTCTTCTTCTTTAATGTATTGTCTTTCTTTTCTTCTACTCTCTCTTTAGTCTTCTCATCCTCCTTTACTTCCTTTGTTTTGTCCTTCTCCAAATCCTTGTTCTCCTTTTCTTCTATAGTGTCTTACAAAATCTCCTTAGCAACATCCATCACATTCTATCATGTATTCAACTAATTATCTAGAATAGTATCATAATCAACATTCTCCTTTTTTTTCTCATCTATTTCGCTTTCTGGATTTGCTAGTCTAATTATCTCTTTCGAACCATATCCTATGTTTTTATTCTCTAGAGGAGAAGACAAAGTAACCTTTAGTAGTTCTATAGCCTCCATAGATACATTGTCTATCTTATTTTCTATCCTCTTGATATCTTCTGAATATCCTCCCATAATCAAGTTTACCCTTTCCTTCATTCTAAATCTAGTGTTTCGAGCATGTTTGATCCTTTTCCTTTCTTGCTTTTATAGTAGACTAGTTATCATGTCTAGTTATTGAGTCCTTATATTTCACTCCTTCATCACCACAACCTTCCTTTTCTTGGTTAATACCTCCAAAATTTCTTTGAGCAATTCCTCTTCAATATCATCTACATATTTTTTAAAGATAATTATATACTTGTATCCTTGTCTGTCGAAGGTGCATCCATATAAATCTTAGCATAGAACTCCAATGAATCATGCTCACATATTGCATTCATCAGACTCTCAAGATCCAAAGGTTGATAATTTGGATCATCTTCAATATTCTCCTTCTTCTCCTTGGGCTTTGTAGGCATTTTCTTCTTGACTTGTTTTCTCTTCTTGAACTTTGGGAGTGATCAATGGTCTTTTTCTTTTGATCAGAGGTACTATGTCCTCTTCTTCTTCTTCTTCCATGTCTTCCTCCTAAGTCCTTTTAGGCCTTTTCTAGATATAAAAAATATTCCTTTTGCACTTCCTCATTCGAGCTGCTACTTTCTACTTCTTCCACTTTAGGCTTTGAACCAAATTTTTGTTGGCAATATGTTGGATTTGGTTAAGTGTTGTCAATGATGTCAACACTATATCTCGGCTGGAGGCTATCCCGGTTGGACCTATCCTAGTTAGTGTTGATGATCATCTTGGTTTTGGTTATGATTCTGATCTGGTATGATCAGATCTTTGGAATCGGTTTTGGATGCTTACTCTAGATGGCTATTTGTTTGCCATATTCTGTTGGTTCATGTTTTGGTGCTTTGATAACTATCACTTATGTTCCCAGTTGGTATTTCCTAGTACCGGTTAGCTTTACCGGTAAGTGATATTTGATGTTTTGGTTAGACGCTTTTGGTCTGGCTTATGGAATCCATTTCTATCATGTTGAAGGTGCTTCTTGATCATATTTTGAGTGTTTGGTGACTTTGCATTGGCTGGCGTGCTATTATGGTGGTCCTATTTGGATCTGGTTAGACTTTATGTGTTACTTCATTAAGGGTTTCTACTGGTTGGTGAAGCGTGTTGGATTTTCATCTTAGCAGAATTTCCGGTGGAAGCAATTGTTTGGTTACCTGATTTAATCCATGCTATGTAATGTAAATCATAATATTGGTCCAGTGATACCATGTAATGTAATTCTTGTTATTATGGGTTTATGGGTTTAGGGCTTAGTCGACCTTGTTAATAAGGTTGATGATCTGTATTTATAGGTGACTTATTCATGTAATTTGGATATCGATGGGATTGATGGTTATGTCTAGATTATTAGAGGAATATTTATGTGCGAACAAGTGATATATCATTCGGTGAAGGTTTTTGTATTGTAGGGAAGACATTTGTACTTAACCGGAGTTGTATCAAGCATTAGGAGATGCTACTTTCATAGTTCATTCTTCTCGGATTGTAGTTCGATGTTTTGTAAGTCAGTGAGACTTATTTTTGTGATGAGAACTGATCTCTAGGTACTTGGCCTGATTGCAAGTGCAATCCCCATTATAATTTCACATACTATTGCAGAAGTATTATCTGATTGTGGGTAGGGTTTCCCATCATGGTTTTTCCTTTTACCAAGTTTCCCACATCAGAATATTGGTGTTGTGTGTACAGTGATTTCATGTTCTATTCTTCATTGTGTTGGTTTCTTTGTGCTCTGGTTTAATGGTTTTAATATGCATTGGTTCTAATTTCTGATGGTAAACTGATTCACCCCCCTCTCACTTTACTCCCGGTATTAGATCTATCTAACAATTGGTATCAGAGCAAGGTCCTCTCTACAGAAGCTTAACTGCTTGAGGAGATCTGATGGCAACTACATCTAGTTCTACATTCAATCCCTATCAGAAGGAGAGTCCCAAATTTGATGGTACAAATTATAAAATATGGAAGGAGTGAATGAAGATTCATCTTAGATGTCTTGGAGCTGAAGTTTGGGAGATAGTGGAGAAAGGTTATATAGCTCATGATCCTAATTCTGGAACACCGACACCTGCTAATGAACAAAAGAAAGCTGAAAATGATGTTAGAGAAAAAAAAGCATTGTTAATCGTCCTATATGAAGAAAAGCTATTGAATGTCATAGAGTTGGAGAATGCAAAGCTGATCTGGACAAAGCTTGAAACTCTTTACATGAAGGCAACCAGGCAATGAAAATTGCAAAACTTGAAGGTTATGGGTTAGGTATGAAACTTTGAAGATGGAAGAAGATGAGAAGACAAGTTCTTTCATGGATAGAGTAAATGAGATTGTTATGGGAATCAAATGTTCCGATGGATCAGTTAGTGAGGATGAGATTATGTCAAAGATTCTAAGAGTTCTACCTCCCGTTTATAAGATGAAGGCTACTGTAATCAATGAACTTCAGACAATGTCAAATACCCCTGTCACTAGAGATATATTGCTTGGGACATTGACTGCTTTTGAGCTTGAGGAACTTGGAGATCAAAGTGCTACTAAAACTGAAACTGCATTTAAAGCATCTGCCTCTAGTAAGCAAAAGATAGATTGGAAGGAGATGCATGCTAAAGATTTGGAGTACATTGAAAGAGAAGAAAGAGAACTTGAAGAGCTGGAAGCCCTAATTTCTAGAAGAATTACTAAAGGACCAACTGGAAGCAACTATGAAGGAAAAGTCCCTTTTAAATGTTTTTCATGCAATAAGATTGGTCATTTTGCTTCTAGATGCCTTGAAAGAGCTGCTAGGAATCATGAAAAATTTGTGAAGAGTTATAAGCCTAATCCGAAATATCAAAACAAACCTAGATTCAAAAGGAATAAGGATAAATCATGATATTATGTTGGTGATGATGATTTTGGTATTACTGATGATGATGATGATGATGAACCGGTGAGTGGATTCGGCAATGGAAGCTCTAGTAAGGACTGGGTTTTTATTGCTATCAAGGATGATTCTCTAAAACCTGTCATTGAAGCAACTCATACTGAAGAGAAGGATTTAGCTGCTAAAATTGAAGAAAAGGATGAATGGGTCATAGACAGTGGATGCTCACATCACATGAGTAGTGACAAGAGAAAATTTTTATCACTACAAAAATTTGATGGTGGATTAGTCAGATTTGGAGACAACAAGGCATGTAGGATCAAAGACAAGGGAACAATATCATTGGATGGTAAGACTAATACTAATAATGTTTATTATGTTGAAAGATTAAAGCACAATCTTTTAAGTGTAGGTCAGATGCTGGATAAAGGATTTCATTTACAATTCAAGGATGGGAAATGTAAAATCATCAATAGATTTGGATTGGAAATTGCTTTCGGAAGTCAGACCAATAGAAAAATCTTTCATTTGAACTCCAGTGAGAAAGCTTGCTTGATTGTTCAGATTGATGAAAGTTGGTTATGACATAAGAGGATGTGTCATGTAAATTTTGATTACATAGTGAAGATCAGTTCAACATAGGCAATCAAAGATTTGCCCAAGATTGTCAAACCTTGAATAATCTAGTATGTAGAGAATGTCAAATGGGTAAGCAAGTTATAACTTCTTTTAGAAGCATACATGATAAATATAATGAAATTATTGATCTTATTCATATTGATTTGTGTGGAGCGGCAAGGACTAAAAGTTTTCAAGGTGATAGATACTTTATGTTACTTATTGATGATTATTCTAGAATGATGTCGGTAGCATTTTTGAAAGAAAAATATGAAGCTTTTGAGAAATTCAAAATCTTTAAAGCTATGGTTGAGATTGAGATAGGATTGAAGATAAAGAGTTTGAGATCAGATCAAGGCGGTAAGTTTACATTTG
Source organism: Cryptomeria japonica (assembly GCF_030272615.1). Lineage (NCBI taxonomy): Eukaryota > Viridiplantae > Streptophyta > Pinopsida > Cupressales > Cupressaceae > Cryptomeria > Cryptomeria japonica. The sequence continues at coordinate 55,528,191 of NC_081405.1, forward strand.
GTGAATTCAACAAATTTTTGAGAGGAATGGAATCAGAAGACAACTTTTTGCACCTAGAACTCCACACACAAAATGGATTGGTGGAAAGGACAAATAGAACCATATTGGATGCAACAAGGACTATGATGACAAAAGCTAGATTGCCTGATATCTATTGGAGGGAAGCTGTCAATACAGCTGTATACACTTTCAACACAAGACACATTAAAGGTGACACCGGTAAGACTCCTTATGAATTATGGTTTGGTCATACTCCTACTGTCAGATATTTCAGAATTTTTGGAAGTAAATGTTACATTAGAAGAGATGATGCATTGGGGAAATTTGATCCTTGAAGTAATGAAGGAATATTTTTGGGTTATTCTTCTAAGTGAAAAGCATATAGATGTTATAACAAAATATTGAATAGAATAACAAAGAGAATAAATGTAAAAGAACCAGAAGATGAATTTATCAGACTTGAATTGGTAATGCAAGAAGCTTCTCAGAACATTGAACCCGTGACTCTGGTAACATCAAAAAACTCAATTGTGACAGAGGAATAGCAGAAAGAGTCAGTAAATCAAGAAAATTCAAAGACTCCCAGGTATGTGAAACTAAATCATTTTGAAGATTAGATCATTGGAGATAAACGAAAAGGTGTGATGACTAGGAGAAGGCTAGCTACTAAAGAGGTATGTTTGATTTCTCAAATTGAACTGGAATCATTTATTGAAGCAAGTAAAGATGAAAATTGGATAAAAGCAATGGAAGAAGAATTAGATCAGATAGAAAGGAATAAGACATGGGAGCTAGTTCCTAGACCTAAAGACAAGAATATTATTGGAGCTAAATGGGTTTTCAGGATTAAATTGAATGAGGAAGGTCGAATTGTGAGGAACAAGGCTAGATTGGTTTGCAAAGGTTATTCACAGGAAGAAGGAGTTGATTATGATGAGACTTATGCCCCGGTTGCAAGAATTGAAGCGATAAGACTATTTCTTGCCTATGCTGCACACAAGAACTACAAAGTATATCGGATGGATGTCAAATGCACATTTCTGAATGAAGATCTTGAGGAGGAAGTCTACATTGAACAAACTGATGGATTTTATTTATCAGAAGATAAAGACATGGTTTGCAGATTGAAGAAAACTTTATATGGACTAAAACAAGCCCCTAGAGCATGGTATGATAGATTAGACAAATATATTTCTAAGCTTGGTTTTAGCAAAGGTAATGCTGATAGTAACCTATACTACAAAATTGAGCATGATGACATAGTGATCATTGAAGTCTTTGTGGATGATATTATTTTTGGAGGAGAAGATAATCTATGCATGAAATTTGCTGATGATATAAAGAATGAATTTGAAATGTCTATGATTGGTGAGCCAAAAATTTTCTTAGGTTTGCAGATTACTCAAACTGATAAAAGTATTTTTATTTATCAAACTAAGTATGTGAAGGAGTTACTTAAGAAATTTGGACTTGAGAATTCCAAACCTGTCAGTACTCCTATGATAATCGGTTGCAAATTGTCAAAGGACGATGAATCCTCTAAAGTGAATCCAAGTAGATACAAATCAATGATTGGTGGATTGTTGTACTTAACTCAGACTAGACTTGACATTATGAATGCTGTTTGTATTGCTTCTAGATTTCAGTCAAATCCTAGAGAAACTCATGATATTGCTATCAAGAGGATATTCAGGTATTTGGCAGGTACAACAAACCTTGGGTTATGGTATCCAAAGAATGATGACTTCAGATTATGTGCCTATACAGATTCTGATTGGGTAGGAGATATGGATGACATGAAGAGCACTACTGGTGGTGCATTCTTTCTTGGGAAGAAGTTGGTTTCATGGCTTAGCAAGAAACAATCACATACTTCATTATCTACTACTAAAGCGGAATATGTAGCTGCTGTTACTAACTGTACTTAAATTTTATGGATGAAACAAATGTTAAAAGATATAAGGGTAAGTTATGATGAGCCTATTGTTATTCACTATGATAATACTATTTCTATTGATATGTCAAAGAATCCGGTATTTTATTTCAAATCAAAACACATTTCTAATTTTATTCCAAATCAAAACACATTTCTATAAGGTACAATTTATTGAATGAAATGTTTGAAGAAAAGGAAGTTAGATTGGTTTATGTGCCTACTAAGGAGAAAATTGCATATATTCTAAATTATCCATTGCCTAAAGATACTTTTGAATATCTCAGAGATCAGTTGGGGGTTACCAACCCTCCAGAAGAGACTTAGAGATGCAAGAATGCATCAATCCGGTAAGCTTATCAAATAATTTTTTATCCAGGTTGATGAATGATGCTACTACTCAGGGGGAGTAGTCAACTATTTGGTTCAGTATTTTTGGTTTGGTATTCGTCCTTTGTCATTGACGTCAAAGGGGGAGAGATGGTATTCATGTGAAAATTACTCATATCTTTGAGGGAGATTATTGGCATTCCTTGACACTTGGATGTTTTTCACATTCAATGTTTCCATGAATTCCAAAGGGGGAGATTATTGGAAATATGCTTGATTTGGTTAAGTGTTATCATTGATGTCAACACTGTATCCTTGTTGGACCTATCCTAGTTAGTCTTGGTGATCATCTTGATTTTGGTTATGATTCTGATCCGGTATGATCAAATCTTTGGAATCAGTTTTGGATACTTACTTTGGATGGCTATTTATTTTCCACATTCTATTTGTTCATGTTTTGGTGCTCTGGTAACTATCTCTTATGTTCTCGATTGGTATTTCTTGGTACCGGTTATCTTTATGGGTAAGTGATATTTGATGTTTTGGTCAGACGATTTTGGTCTAGCTCATGGAATCAGTTTCTATCATGCTGAAGATGCTTCTTGATCATATTCCAAGTGTTTGGTGACTTTGAATTGGTTTGCGTGCTGTTATGGTGGTACCGTTTGGCTCCGGTTAGACTTTTTGTGTTACTTCACTAAGGGTTTCTACTGGTTGGTGAACCATGTTGGATTTTGGTCTTAGCGGAATTTTTGGCGGATGGAATTGTTTGGTTACTTGATTTAGGTCCATGCTATGTAATTTAAATCATAATATTGGTCCATTGATACCGTGTAATGTAATTCTTGTTATTATGGGTTTATGGGTTTAGGGTTTAGCAGACCTTGTCAATAAGGTTGATGATCTGTATTTATAGGTGACTTATTCATGTAATTTGGATATTGATGGGATCTATGGTTATGTCTGCATTATCAGAGGAATTTTTATGTGTGAACAAGTGATATATCATTCGATGAAGGTTTTTGTATTGTAGGGAAGACATTTGTGCTTAACCAAAATTGTATCAAGCATTAGGAGATGCTACTTTCACAATTCATTATTTCCGGATTGTAGTCCGATTTTTTGTAAGTCAGTGAGACTTCTTTTTGTGATGAGCAATGAGCTCTAGGTGGTTGGCTTGATTGCAAGTGAAATCCCCATTGTAATTTCACATACTGTTGAATAAGTATTATCTGATTGCAGGTAGGGTTTCCCACCCCGGTTTTCCCTTTACCAGGTTTTCCACAAAAATATTGGTGTTGTGTGTATTGTGCTTTCATGTTCTATTCTTCATTATGTTGGTTTCTTTGTGCTTTGGTTTAATGGTTTTAATATGCATTAATTCTTATTTCTGATGGTAAACTGATTTAGCCCCCCTCTCAGTTTACTCCCGGTATCAGATATGTGTAACACTTTCTTTCTTGCAGCTTTATTTTTTCACCTAGGTGCCTTATTCTCACTTGTTATTGACTAAGAAGGGGCTTTGGAAGAACATATCTTCACTAGAGGGGAGGCAGGCATAGACCTATTCCTCCTATGTCCCTATCTAGATGACCCCTCAATAGGAGTCACACTAAATGCTTCTACTACTAGAGGCAAACCAATAGCCTTGTACAATTTTTGCATTCTCTTATCTTGTCATTTATTTGTAGACTTTTTATTTCCTTAGCTTAGCTTCAATTTAACCTATGATACCAAATCTAGGATCATTGGGTCTACTGATATCAATATCACTATAGCAATATGCCTCTCAATCTCTTATGAAAATACTTCATAGGGTAGCATTGGTACCCATGCAGTCATCAACTCAACAACATCAATATAATAGTTATCTCTACTCACACAAAAAGTGAACACATATTTATACTTCTAGATCACATCTAGAGGAAACCTTTCAAATTTCTTGCATAGTGTCCTGAAGATTCTTAAACCAACCAAACATGGTGTATAGTATGTTTTATTATCAAATGTCCCAAATATTCTAATATATTGTCTAATTTGTACTATAATGGGAGAAAAATTATCCCAAATATGATCCTTAGCTCCTAGAAAATCTTTCAAAAACATGAATGCAAACACATATAATCAATGATCCATATTTGAAGTGGTACTTAGTTTTCTTCATTTTGTTCAAGTTCTCTAGCAATTTATCCCTCAACAACTCACATGGATCAAATCTTTCTCCAACAACCACCATCTCATGTGTAGTGTGAATAGCTATAGCAGTGGCATAACCCTCTCAATTATGATAGTATATCTTGTATGCCAAAATATTCATCACATATTGAATGCCTAGATCAACAATATTTTCTACTATCATTGCCCTTCCATCAGACCTAGCACCAGTCAACTCTACAACAATGTCATTCTTCACAATTTTTTTCTTTGGAATAGTACTGGTGGAGCACATCCCTAAAGGCATCCCTTGTTATTTTGTAAGGTTAGTCCAAATACATTATATCCTCATGAATACAACTTAGAATGATCCTAAGCTACTTTGCTTCCTAGTTAAAATTGGGAAATTCCTTCCACATGTTCAAACCCATTGACAAAATGTTCTTATACTGCTCCTTGAAGGAAGACCAATTTGCACCATCAGTAGGTGTAAAGCAATTCGATCTCTCTTTCCTTCCACCTTCTCATCTATTTTCTTTACCCATGTCATATTTATCTTCTATTTATCTTTATTTAAATTAATCTTCTTTACCAAACCAATAGTCTTCTCATTCTTTCCTCTGCAAAACCGAGCAATGTGTCCAATTTTATTGTAATTATAACAAGTTAGACCTTGTTCTAGGCCATTTCCACTTCTTCTAACATTAGATCTACACTTAAAAGCCTTGTGCCCAAATTTTTTGCATGCATAACAATTGCCATTGAATGATTGAACATTTCTACCATAGTTTGTACTCACATATCCATTTCATACCATGCTACTTTTGCACTCATTCGCCTTATGTCCAAACTTATTACAAAAGTAGCATTGATCATTAAACTATTGTGATCTAATCTAACTTCTACATTCACTAGCTCTATGTCAAGATTTATTGCAAGAAAAATAATTTCCATGAAAGGATGACAAATACCTAATTTGAGCATCTAATAGAATAACATCAATAGAATTGAATTGCAAGGAACTGCATCCAGTAAAATGTTGATTATGATTCACTATCCAAAACACATCAGAAACTATCTTCATAATTGATCTTCTACACTTCCAGATCTTTGTACTACTTCATCACTTTTCACAACACCTACAATATCTCAATTTATTTTCACAAGGATTATATTCTTTATATATCATCTGCGACCTCAACAACATCAATTAGGTCGCTCTAATTAGATGTAACGTGTAAACACACAACAATCGACCCCAAAAAAAAACTCTAATGCAATACACAAGGAAAAAAGAGATGTGTAAGGCATCACACCATGTTGGCACACCTTCATGTCCATCCTAAATCATCGCCCATAGACCCATGCACAATCGTATGAACCAAAAAATTATAGGTTAGGTGCAAAATTTAAAATTGTCAAAGCACACCACCACAACTTTACATAAACTTCAATGTGGACTAATAAGAGTACTTGTGGATTCCCAACATAACATCAATAAATATCCACAATATTGAATACTTGAACCATATCACCAAAATAATAGCAGGTATAGGAATGCAATGAATTCTTGTACTGTGGCATCAAAGCAGTCATACTTAACTAAATAGCAAATGTAGATATTAAAAACCAACACCAAAGCTCTAAAAAATTCAAGATATGTCATTACAAGCCTTTTGAAACAACTGCAAATAGATTCCACACATCTGCATAATCACATTGCTATTCTATTATAACTACACTATACCAAATCACATCTAGACTAGAGAATGTAACTAAGTTGCACATCCAAATCAATGTCTGACATTGAAATGACAATGACAACTCATATTTGCAACAATACTAACTCAAAGGGTGATTTTTTAGTAGCTTTCTTCATAGTCACTCTATCAGCCCACAATGCCAATCTCAGTTTTGAGTCCCAAGCTTTCTTATTCTTATCTAACATGCTTTTAATGATTTTCATAATACTCTTATTGTTAGATTTAGCTTGACCATTACCTTGTGGGTAATATGGTGAGGAATAGGATATAGTTATACCGTATGAACCACAAAAGTCTGAAAACTCTTTACATTTGAAACACATAGCATTACCCATTATCAATCTAAGAGGAACTCCAAATCTACACATGATGTTGTCCATCAAAAAAATTATAACAAATTTGCTAGTGGCTTGTTTAGTTGGAATGCCCTCTATCCATTTAGTGAAATAATCAGTTGCAACCAGAATCCGCTTGTAGTGTTCACTTTTTTTTTTTGATATTTCTCCTATAAAATAAATTCCCCAATGATGAAAGGTGCTTTAACTTGCAAAGGTCTAAGACGTGATGCGCCTTCATATTTCAACTTTCCTGAAAACTTTTGGAATGCCTCATACTTTCACATACCTATATACATCATCAGATAATTATGGGCAACAATATATAGCTTTGAGAACGTTATGAGCAGTATTGGTTGTCAAATGACCTCCACAAACACCTTCATGCATTCCCTTCATCATTGTTTCAACCTAATGTTTATCCAAACATAACAATAACACATAATCCATATCTTTCCAAAATAAATCTCCATTGATGAATACATATTTTAATGCCCACAACTTCATTTAGTTCTTTTCAGACTACCATTTAATTCTTCTAGACACTTCATATGTTTAAGATAATAAAAAATATTTGTATACCAAGAAGTGTGCTGCAAGATGCAAACAATCTCTTCATTATTTGAGATAATACTCACTTGAGAAGCCTGTAAATTTGATTCAACCATAAGCCTTGCCAATCCTTGTCCTTTGACCAATCTAGTGATCTAAATATCAATATTAAACTCCTAGATTTTATTAATCCATCTGCATCTTCTACTGGTTATCTTTGATTGGACAAAAATATCTTTTATAGTTGCACTCAGTGCATAAGCATCAACTTTTGCACCTACAAATTATGGCCTAAAATTCATGATTGCTTTGACCAAAGCATAGGCCTTCTTTTTTGCTCTATCATATGATTTCATTTTTAGAGCTTGAAGATATTTACTATAAAATGAAATTGACTTCTCATACCCCTTAGTATTTTTATACAACATGACTATTGCTATATTGTGGAAAGAGGAAAATGAAAATACTTGAAAGGGCTTATTAAAATCTGGAGATTTGAGCATAAGAGTGTATTTAATTACCCTCTTGATAGCAATAAATGCATCATTGACTTCAACCATCTAGTCAATCTTGGCTACTTTCTTTAGTATCTTATAGATAGACTTTAAAATATCACAAAATTTAGAAATGAATTTTCTAATAAAATTGATTTGACTGAAAAATGGTTGTATAGCCTTCATTGTTTTAGGGATGAGAATCTTGTGTATTGCCGCTACCCTTTTTGGGTCAATTGTCACACCTTCCATAGAAACAATGTGACCCAATAACTTACCTTATGTAACAAAGAAGTTGTGCTTCTTAGGATCTAATGAAATCCTATACTCAAGGGTCTTAGTGGTTATCTTTTCATGATGAATCCAATGATCCTCAACTTTAAAAAAAAACAAGTAAGTCATCCCCATAGACCACCATAATGATATCAATCAAATAAAAAATATGCAACATCCATGGTCCTTTTAAATGTTGCTCCAACATTTGTTAAACTAATTGGCATTCTTATATATACATAGGTACACCTAAGACTTGTGAAAGTTGTCTTGTATTGTTCAGACTCCTTAACCTTTACTTGATTGTATCCTGCGAAGCCATCCATCATGGAAAGTAACTCACACCCTATCATCTTTTGTAGCATAGCTTCCATGTTAGGGAGTGGGTAGTTATCTTTCAATGAAGACATATTTAGATTTCTAAAATCTACACATAATCTTATGTCTCCATTTTTCTTTCTAATGGGTACCAAATTAGAGACCTAGGTGGAATGCTTGATTGGTTTAATAATTCCACCATCTCTCAATTTCATTAGCACTTCTTGCATTTTGGGTCTCAACATCAATTAGATAGGTCTATATTTTTGCTTGAAAGGCTTTACCTTAGGATTAAGAGGAATTGCATGCTAGAACAAGCCCTCTCTATAAGATTTCATTCATCATATGACCAGGCATAAACATGTTTGTATTTCCTCAACAATGCAATAAAAATTGTTCTAATATTTTGACTAATATTATTAGCAATGCATACCCTCTTAAGAGATGATTCGGTCCCTAAGTTCACCTCCTCTAAATCTTCTTTGTCTACTAGTGTAGGTTTCATACCTTGATTATCATTTCCATCAAATACCCTTTCTAGTACTACTAGGCCTTTTGGGATCTTATTAGTCTTTAGTTGTACTAATTCATTATCAAATACAATGTCCTTGCCATTAACAACTTCAAAAGAAGCATTAAAATCAATTTATTGAGTTTCATATTCATCTACACACTGAAGAACTTTCAACAAATTATCATCATCATTAAACACCTACTAGTTACAAATATTATTAGGCATAGAGTGTATGATCTTAACTTCAATTTTTGATATCCTTGCCTATGTTATATCATCACTCTTCAAAGTTATATTTTCCAAAAAAAATGCCATAATATTCTTTGACCTTTCCACCCAATCTATGGAAAATGCATCGAAGAATTCCAATAAATCCCAGACAACAAACTTATATTGTTTTAGTCTTTTATTCTTTGAAGAGTACTTGGATTTGACCAATGATATAGTTAATTATGAGTCCCCACAAACATATACAAACTTTATTCCATGTTTCATAGCTAAATTCAAACTTAGCAATAGTGCCTCATAGTCAACAACATTGTTATTACACTCAAAAGGCAACACGAAAGAATGTTTGAAAATTTTCCCACTTCATGCTATAAAAATCACACTTGCCCCTGACCCCTCTTTATTGCATGCTCCATCAAAATACATATGTCACAACCCTTCTTGATTATTTTGAATCTCACTACTGATCGTATTAGTACTTTCTAGTAGGGGTTGTGCGAGATCAACACTAATGCTACCCATGTCAATGTCATAAAAATTATATATATCATTCACTCATGTCAATTTGTTCAACAATTGTATGTGACCTTGGCTCTCTATTCAACTTGACATCATATCCCTTAATTGGTATAGTGTAATATGATATATCTAATTGAGCATTACCACCTACACTTGTTATCCATTTTCTTGACAATAGCATCCCATACTGTGTAGGGATATCCACAACACTGATGTCCACATTATATGCATCTTTTGGGAAGTTGGCCAACTTTACTTCAACATTTTTCATGACATCGATAACATGAATTTCTCTATTATCCATTGCATAACACTTGTCATAACAATTGTTAACGACCTAATTTTTTCATGAATTCTATGTGCTAATTATGCTTATTGTAGCTCTTGAATCAATCATACAATTATTCACCAACCTATTGTTTATAAGTAATGTAACATAAAAGGGGTCAATCTAAGAGGGGTCCACTTAGTCAAGGTATTTCCTAAGTAAAGTACTTTAGGGATCCTCATCATTTCAACCTCTACATCATTCATTTGTTTACTCATATTCTCAAATGTACTATCAAACTTTTGGTTTCCTAAAGGTGGATTGGAAACATTTGACATCATAGATATCACATTATTTATGCACTCCTCTATCTTCATGATTTCAAGCAAGGGGATTGACACCTTTATCTCACATAGTGTTTGGATCATATTAAAAGAAAGTACATTCAAAATTCGTGGAACAATAGGTTTGCATACTTCAACCTTTAAGTATTTTTCTTTCTCTGCAAAGACTTTAAGCCTTGGAGCATTATCTATAGGGGCTTCCTTATCCATTTTGCTTGTCTTATGACTTTCTCTTGGAACATATTGCTGGATCTTTTGAGCCTTGGGCACCTTACCCTTGTACAAGTTTTAAGTCATCCATACAATGGAGGGTACATAAAAGCAAAGAGCAAAAAAAATATGATGGTTTCAACCCCTACAAAATTGATTACCAATTGAAACATAAGATATGTGGGTGATACAACTCACATCACAAATTGAGAGTTGTGTACACAATTTTGGAAATAATCCATTGCACTCAACACTACAATGAACATTAAATGTTCATCTCTTGCATTATGAGAATGCAGGATTGAATTTTATGAGTTGACAATGAAGAATGTGAGCACTTTTAAACATGACATGTCTCCACAATAAAGCAAATAAAGGTAAAACATCTTGGTTAAGCATTGATGAAATTCATAATTGTGCAAGGCAATCATCTTGGTTAAAAATTGACAGAATGGCTTAAACCACACACACTAAGCTTACATTTCTAGGCTTAAAAGTGTTAGACATTCAGAGTTGACTAACATTTTCTAGGCTTAATATGTTGCTAAACACTAAGAGTTGACTAACATTTTCTAGGCTTAATATGTTGCTAAACACTAAGAGTTGACTAACATTTTCTAGGCTTAATATATTTCTTAATGTGTGTGGTAACACTAAAAATACACTTCTAGGTTTAAAAATGTAAAAAAATCAAAATTGACTAACATTCTATAAGCTTAATATGTTGCTTAGTCTGTGCGGTTTAAGGCTGACCAAAATTGACAAGATTTATAATATAACTGCAGAGGGTATCCTTGTCTGAACCATAGCAATCGAATGATAAGCACATTGATTGAAAGAACTCCAACAACCAAATATAAGACCGTGTCATGCCAATATTTGCACATTTCTGTCAATATTATTTATTGGCACAACTGAGTTGATGTTGCAGTTCCTTGCTTGTATCTAATCAAAGTTGTTTCAAATTCAAATGTCATTTATTGGCACAAATATGAATATTCAACCATATTCATATTATAGGTTTTAAAGATGACTGTGTTCGTATCCCGTGCTGTATCCAAATTTGTATCAGTATCCATGTCCATCAAACTTTGCCCAAATGACTTTAATTAATTTTCCATTGTGCGTCATGGGTGAAATGTAATCGTAAAAAGCCATGGACATCTGTAAGAACTTGTAATGAGTTCTGAATCGGTTTTTTTTGCCACCCATTTGTCAAAATACCAATTACGTAGAAGAAATCCAAATGAGAACAGGGAAACAAAAAGGGCACAGTAAAAAAATATTATAAACTACAAGGAATAAAAAATCCTCACATAGAAAAAATCAATGACATGAGCTGCAGAAAGGGAAACTCTGAAATGTGAAATTGATTTTATTCTCATGCCAATATGTCTTGCAGTATTTCTTGCAGTAATGGTGTCAATTGCATATATAATTCCCATTTATTAGTTTTCCCAATGGCGCTGATTGAATCTGGCTATCTAACGTTTTTGTAGATGATGAAAGGAACACAGAGGCATCTGAGGAGACAACTGGGTTTCCCTTGGTAAAATTTTAGGGGAAGGATGCTACATCCTTGCAGCATCTATCAAAAGTAAAATTTTATTTGAATGTTTACCTTTCTATGCTTTTATTTTTGTTTTTTCCTGAGTAAATTGCAACTCTTACTAAACCGATGGAACGTCAAGCTTGAATCACCATAGGCTTAGAAGCCACGTTCTTGGTGTTTCTAAGCTTGCAATGCTCCTATCATTTCACTCAATTCTTCATGGCTGAATTTCATTTGTAATGTAAGTTTGTGCAGATTTCATTTCACTCCTTAATATGTAGATACCATGGTGATGTATATATTAAATGTTCAAATATTTAGGGATATCATGGGATGAGAAATTTCAAACAACTAAAACCAAACAAAGTTAGGGATAAAATCTTGTAAATTAAAACTAGAATTTCATACGAGTGTTGCACGATTGTGCGTCATTTACCTCTTGTCCACTTTCAAAGCAGGTTGTAAAAGAGGAATATAATTACTGTCCCTGTGCTGTCACACACTTTGCTCTAGTTGTCCACTGCTTCATTTGCCATCATGAACCAACTCCGATTTCACTCATACTCACAGTGCACAGTGTAGTTTGGTTTAACAACAAAACAATTTAGTAAAATAATACTCATGATGAGACAGCGATAGTATAAGTTAAATCTCAACCGTTTACAATCAACGAATCTCAAAGGAATCAACCACATTGCAGCATGCATATGATAAAAAGTAGCCAATTGGATCAACCAAGTAGATTGGAACCAAAATTCTCATATGAGTCCATAAAGAACTTTATTTATGAATTTGCACAATTTTACCCCCCTCCTGGTAGAGAATTGTAAATTAAGCATGCATTACTTCTCAGCTGCAGTTCAGAAGAGAAAAACAAAAAAACAAATTTACTAGATAACACACTTTCAAACTTTTATATTTATATGTGAGTTTTTTGGAAAGATTTTCTGATGATTACTGTAAAATCTAACTTCATTATGATTAATATACATCTTGGCTAACGCCAATGGAGGCAAAACTAATTTGGTTCTTTGCTAAATTTGAGCCCCAAGGAGCCACAATGTAACAATGAATTTGAAAAACCAATCAAATAACCAGAGTGGCCACAGATTGAATGCAGGATTGGGAGAAGTATTGAGGCCTCTCAACACAAATCCATCTCTCTCTGTTCACCCCTGTTTTTAATGGAAGTTGGTAGATATAAAAAAATGTATGGTTTTTGCTGCCTGATTCAACCCCACTCAAGAAAATCCTATCACCCAACACAGCAGCATCAACGCTATCAAGAGGTTGAGGAAGACCATCAACTATCCTCCACAAATTCTCTCTAGAGTCGTATTCTGTCACAACATCCCACTGAAAACAATACAAACGCCCAAATGCGGCCACCATGGGATACATACAATCTTCAATAAACCACATATTGGGCAAAACTGACCAGACTTCTGTCTCTGGCTCGAATTGTTGAACCTCCTCATCATACAAGCATACAACATACATCATGCCTTCAATAAAAACACAGTCACATAACCATTGGTTTTGAAGCATATTTGGAAGAAGCTTCCATTCATTCGTCTCCACATTGTAAACTGCAGCTTGGCTTGTAGCTTTGCCTGTAATTTCCCCATTCTGTCTTCCTCCAGCAAGATAAATCAGTCCTTCAGGTGATGCACAGCAGCCAAAGTTAGCTGGGCATTCTCGGGTGGGCATATCTGCTCCTTTCCGCCATTTGCAAGACAAAAAATCAAAGATCAAAATAGCCTTGGTTGTCTCTGTCCTCTTGCGCTTCGAACCTGCTCTGTTGCGCTGTGATAACCCTAATAAAACCAGTTTGTGCTTAACACAGATAAGCTTGGAGGATGAGCAGAATTCGAATTCTGCGGGAATGGTAGGAAGCTTTTCCCATAGCTTGTTAATGGGGTCATATATAGTTACCAGAGGAAGACTTTTAAATTGATGATTCACTGTCTCAAGCAAACATATGAACTCCTCAGATCTCCCACACCTCAGTCTATCTTCATAAAACTGGGGATCTTCCACCATCGCCTTCCAATTTTTACAAACTTTCTTCAATTTGCTGTGAGATTTATAAGACACTCTCATTAAGATCTGTCTAACTAATTCCTCTGGAATCATCTTAAAATACTCCAGCATCAATCAAGCTCTTAAACAGTGCTCAAATGAACTCTCATATAACAAACAATTTTGATTGTTGCGTAGTCACCAAGTATATTCACTTAAATATGAATTGAAGCTTTTTATAAAACGATTCTAAATATAGATAGTTGCAAAATCATAAATAGTTCTAAATAAAGTTTATTTGTACCTATCTTTCTGTTTTTAGAGATGTCAAAATGTATGAAAAAATTAAATTCACTTTTTTAATACTGTTATATATATAATTAAACTCTAGCAACTAATATGAATATTAATGTTTTATCATATCAATAAATCACAAAATTAATAATAAGTACACAATATTATAAAATTAGATTTTAAAATCTATAAATAAGAAAGTATTAATTTTTTAAAGTAATAAATTAATAAAAATATATAACTAAAAATAATAATAATATAAACAATCAAAATTAAATAGATATATATATTATTAATAAAATGATTAAAATTTTAAAATAAAAATTTGGTAGCAAAATTCTAGATATATTGATTTTGGATAATGAGTTTTTTATATTTGTTAATGGTTTTTGATTTAAAATGAATTATAGAACATTTGCAGCTTTTTACAAAATGATTCTAAATATATAACGTTGACAATTGTTGTTCTATCTATTTTGACCAATCATTTTATTTTTGGAAGTGTCTATTATATTAAAATGTTAAATTGAATATTTTCAACTAATTTTTTTTTATTTTTGAAAATGTCAATTGCAATTAAAAATTAAATTAAATTTTCTACCACCTTTTTATTATATTATTTTCTTTAAGTTAAAACTCTATAAATATGAATTTTATTATAAACTTAATAATAAATATATAATATTGTAAAATAAAATTTTGAATTATATTTAAATTAAAAAAATAATTTTTAAAAAAATAATAAATTAATAAAAAAATATAATTAAATAATTATAAAAATAATAAAACAATAAAATAAAATAAAATATATTTATAATTAATAAAATAATTAAAAAATTTAAAATAAATAAAATAGCAAAATTAGAAATAATTTTTAAATGTAAAAAAGCACCAAGAAACGTTAAAAAGAGCTTACCATTCACTCCCAATTTCTAAACACGAGT
The DNA here is from genome assembly GCF_030272615.1 of Cryptomeria japonica. Taxonomy (NCBI): domain Eukaryota; kingdom Viridiplantae; phylum Streptophyta; class Pinopsida; order Cupressales; family Cupressaceae; genus Cryptomeria; species Cryptomeria japonica. The sequence continues at coordinate 55,543,238 of NC_081405.1, forward strand.
ATCTGTGTCATGCATGCGGATGATAGGAAAAAGATTGTGGTTTCAAAATTAAAAGATTTATGAATATAAAAGTATTTTTAAATTTTATTGTTTAACAATTTTAGTATTAATAATTAGATCACATTTTATGAAAAAAAATATTGTAATTATCATTTAAAATGGAAAACGAAAAATTAAGGAATATTTTTAATTATACATTAAAAAAAAATATTAATTAATTTTTTATTTTAAATAGGCTGTATTTTATTTTTTATTTTTTAATGTTTTGTTTTACTTGCAATATTTTATATAAAAATTTGAATTTTAAGAATTTTTATATAATTTTTAAAAAATATTTTATTTGAAGTAGAGTTCAATTTTATAATAATTTTTTATTTGTTAATATTGATTTTATATTTTAATTAATGTTAATATTTTTTTCATAAGCTTTCTTATAGTTTAAAAATAAATATCTATTTTAACTTTTTATTCAATACAATATAAAAGTATTTTAATAACTATTTTATACAAAAAATTAAGAAAAATAGATATTTGTTTTTTTTATAAAATTATAAATTTTAAAAGAATTAAGGTTCACTTTTTACATTTTTAATAGGTTTCAATTTAATTTTTAATTTTTAAGTTTGATTTTACTTGTAAGTTTTAACATAAAGATTAAAATTTTAACTTTATTTTTTTTTATATAGTTTAGTTTTATTTTTAATATTTTTAATTTTTTAATATGAATATTGTTTGTATTATATTAATTATATTTTAGATACATATTTTAATAATATTTCAACTCTAATAAATTAAAAAAATAGTTTTATTTTTTTTATTCAAATATTTATTAACTTAATAAATTTGTTATATATTATCCAGAGTGTGTCTTTTTGGAATGACTCCTGAGGGTGGTGAGATTCTCAGGTGTAATCACAATCTGATTGAAGCCATGGAAGTTACTACTAGGTAATGGGGGAGTAAAGTCAATGATTTTGGTGAGATCACCATCCAAAATGGGGTTAAAAATTGGATCTTGAGATCTTTGAACAATTGAGATATTGGGCAAGAGCAGAAGGAACTGCTAAACAATATTCTAAAGATTCGAATAATCAAACCTTCAGACGATGAAGATGTTATCAGATGGTGTGGCTTCAAGGATGGAAAGTATAAAGTGAGACCAGGTTATAAAATCAAGGAAGCTGTTATTGAGAAGCAGAATTGGCCAATTAAAATACTTTGGAATAGACAAGGCCTTCCCAAGGATGGAGTCTTTTCTCGGATGACATTACAGAAGAAAATTCTCACAGGTGGTAGATTAATGAGGTTTGGTATTCATGGGCCAGACAGATGTGTCCTTTGTTTGGAAAAATCTGAATCGATGGATCATTTACTCCTAAATTGTGATTACTCTATCAAATGTTGGTGGCATTTTATGAAAAAATTAAACCTATTCGGTCCGATGCTAATTGGGATTCATGATTGGTTTAGAATGTGGCCTGAAAAACCTTCGAAGGCAGTGTTTGGAGATCTATGGCATATCACTCCCTCTTTACTAATATGGGAAATATGGAAGGAACATAATCACATGATATTTCAAGATAAATGTATGGATGTGGAAAGGCTATGTCATAAGATTGAAGTACAACTGGTGGAATTAGTCAATGAAGCAGCCAAATAAAAAATCCTTAAAAAGAAATTTGTATATACTAGAGTTGGGATAATAAAATCGATATGACCTTTACTAGTCTCTCAATCCCTCCCCTGTTTGGTGTTGCAATCATGGAAAGATTATTGATAATAGATCCACTATGCAATGGTGTGCTCCAGATCCTAGGTGGGTGAAAGTTAATTTTGATGGAGCATCTTTGGGAAATCCTAGTCCAAGTGGCATTGGTTGCATAATCAAATATGATAATGAGAGTTCCCTAAAGGAGATTTTAGAGCATATTGGTCATACAACCAACAACGTGGTAGAATTTCAAGCAGCCATGCGAGGTCTACAAGTTAGAATTGAGTTGGGGACAAAGAGAATTCATTTGGAAGGGGATTCTTTAATTGTGGTTAATTCAATTAGAAAAAACAAGACCCCCAACTAGGTTCTCAATCAGATGCTTCACCCAATCAAATCTATGCTCAACAACTTGGATGACTTCAGTGTGAGCCACATATACAAGGAAGGTAATGTGTTGGTAGACAGGCTAGTCGAGGAGGTGGTGAGGTTAGGACGCTCTTGATGCAAAGTACTATTAGTAGAATTAAAGCTAACAAATTGAGCGGATTTGGGGGAGAGATTCTAATAATGACCTTTAATGATATTTTATCTCTTGTATTTAATTACATAATGCCACATGTGTTATTAGCTTGATTATGAAATATGCCTTGGAATTGATTTATTAAACTTAGTGGAAAAGGACACTTGATGTGAGGATTATTCCCATATCATACTTTAAAATGCATCGAATAGATTGAGAAGTGTGTGAAAAGCAAGTGTAATTCAGGCATGAGATATGACAGATGATTCACAAGAAATCGACAAGCATACTTAGTTAAGGTAAGCAATTATTTATAGGGCAATCTAGCTAATCTATAAATACTATCATTGATCATAAGTGCCGAGTTGGAGTGAACGAGAGGCCATAACCTGTAGTTATGGTCCACTGACACATCGATAATGCTGGAAACAATGAAATGCCAGATGGCCTTTCTAGAAGAGATTAAAGATAGGAGATTGCTCTCAGTCCTGGCAATGAAGCACCCACTAGTTTTACATGGCACCAAAAGGGTGCTTGGCAAGGAGTTTCTAAAATCTTACCATTGCTTCTGGGTTAATTATGATATCCCGACAATGTTTGTTGCCATGCTGATTTATATGGGTGTGAGAAAACCCATAACAAAGAAGGTTTGCCAAATGGTGTTTAAGGGTAAAAGCACAAAGTTGTGTCACACTTTTATAAAGGAAATGGCCAATGGTGATTCAACTTTTTAAATTGAATCAATATAAAGTGAAATATATGTTTGGAATTTTGAAATGATGTAAACTAATAAAATGTTTATTTTTTTGTGTATGTATATTTGTAATTTTTTTTAAAATTAAAAAAATTATCTGAATATACTTTCTTATAAAGTAAACACTATAATTTAGTTGCTGATAAAATGCTGAAATTGAAGTTACACGAGGCGTTACACTTTATATAGTAAATTTACATTTTTTTCTTCAATTTTTTTGTGTACATTATTAACTTGAAACTTCAGTGCAAAAATATATTTTTAACTATTTTTTATGTATATATATATTTCAATAAATTTGAAAAGTTGCATTTACTAAAATTTAACTCGTTCCATTTGGCATCACCATTTTTTCTTAATTATTTATCCAAATTAGAAAAGAATTATATCATCTTGACATAGACTCTTTTCTTTAGTGCATTTATGTTCTTAAATTTTTTTAAATAAATTTTAGTATTTTTCCTTTACAACATAATCAACCTTATAGTTTAGTGCTCTCCTCTCTCCTCTCTCCCCTCATCTCTCATTTTTTGGTCAATCTAGACCTGCAACTAACCATTTTTCTTCTCCTTATGCACTAGAGAAATCTAGAAGCAATTAAAGACAACAATATAGATTGTGGAAATATAATATCATTAATTTTCTAGTATACAGTGTAATCATAAAATGGCTTGGACATCTATATGAACTTGTAATTAGATCTAAAAAGAATTTTTTGCCACTACTTTGTCAAAATACCAATTAAGTAGAAGAAATCCAAATTAGAGTAGGGAAACAAAAAGGGCACTGTAAAAAAAATATTATAAATTCCAAGGAATAAAAAATCCTCACATAGAAAAAATCAATGATGTGCTGCACAAAGCAAAACCCAGAACTGTGAAATTGATTTTGGAGAAATGAGATTAAATCTGGTGGTGGATTATCCACTCTCTATGATTGCAACAGAAGTGACCATTCTCCTCATTTTTTAAAGACTAGAAGGCTTTTAGTATTTGTTCTTCACAAAATTTCAGGTTTGCATAAATGTAAGCCCTTAAGATGAAAAATCACCTATTTTATTCTTATGCCAATATGCCTTGCAGTAATGGTTTCAATTACATATATAATTCCTATTTATTAGTTTTCCCAATGGTGTTGATTGAATCTGGTTGTCTAATGTTTTTGTAGATGATGAAAGAAACACAAAGGCATCTCAAGAGACAACTGGATTTCACTTGGTAAAATTTTAGAGGAAGAATGATATATCCTTGCAACATCTATCAAAAGTAAAATTTTATTTGAATGTTTACCTTTCTATGCTTTTATTTTTATTTTTTCCTGGGTAAATTGCAACACTCACTAAACCAATGGAACGTCAAGCTTGAATAACCATAGGATTAGAAGCCATGTTCTTGGTGTTTCTAAGCTTGTAATGGTCCTATCATTTCACTCAATTCTTCTTGGTTGAATTTCATTTATAGTGTAAGTTTGTGTAGATTTGAGCTAAGAACTCCTTAATATGTAGATATCATGGTGATGTACATGTTGGGAAATAATCCCAACTACCCACTGCCATTCTTTCATATCCTCGATATCTTTACATCTTCATTTTGCAGTCTTGTTTTAGCCAACATTAAAGACAACAATCTACATTGGATTCAAATGGATTTCTATCAACTACTACAACCTGACCATCGTATCATCTTAAGTATTCACATATATTATGGCTAGCATGAAATATAGTTTTGTATTGTTATCTCAGGAGGTTCTAGATGACTATCAGTTTGTTCTTCTATGCATGTATGTAGAATTCTAGATTATTTTGAAGACCTCCATAAAACAGAGGCAATTTTAATCAATCAAAGATGAATAGATGAATGAAAAATATGATTTGATGAATGAATACAAATTGTCCTCCTTTCTGCCTTGTTTAGTTTTGCTCTATTTTTATAACCGCTCCTTTTTTCTAACAGTGGTATTAGAGCCAATGGTAGAACATTTGGAAGTTATACATGGAGCAACTACAGAAAGAAAAAAACAATGGAGGAGACTAGTTTTTTAAAAAAGGAGACGTTGTTGCCTATTGCCTAGCACAAGTGCAGATCAGAAGGAAGGAGAGCAATTTCCATGGGTAGATGTAAATCCCTTACATGTGAAGCTATAACATAAGAGGTTTGTAATAGAAAAGAAAAGAAAAAGAATATTTTTTGAAGAGTTTGAAGTCATTCCAGCCTAAGTTAGCTACATAAATAACTAATGAAAGAAGGGATCCATTTTGAGAGGTTTAGAAGAATCAATGGTAGAAGAAGCTGTCATTGCTTTAAAAAAAGGTTTCAAAATATGTTTTGGAAGGATCCTCGATGAAAGAGTAAATTTGTTGGTTCTAGAGAAGCCATAGAGATCATTGTCCTTTGTGGAAGAGTTTGAAGCGAATGAGGTTAGAAAAAAAGAAGAGCCATGGGTGAAGCTGCATATAGAAGGAAACAACAAAGAAAGTATGTAGAAGTTGTTGAAGATAGTCAAGACAAAGAAACAACTAGTGAAAGAAGCCCAAATGAAGGCTGTTAAGTGTTAAAGTCATTGAAGTGTTTGGATCCATGTTGAGAAGATTTGCAAAAGTTTTGAGAAATTTCAAAAGAGCCAGTTGTAAGATGAGGACAAGATTGTCCAGGAGATTGAAGGTGTGTAAATATGTTTTAGATCTATCAAAAAATTAGAAAATTATTGTTGAGATCACAACAAAGAAGAAGAAATGAGAGGGTTTGTAGTAGCATAAACACAAGTACCTGAACAAGGTAAGTTTATGTAATGTGGAAAAAAGGTGAATGATGGATCTAGAGGAAAGCTTTTCTTCCCTCCGAGGAGAGATAAAAGTTTCACTTCGGATTTTCCTTAAAACAATTTTCCTATATTACATTAGAAGAGGGGGGGAAATGCACTGGATTCAACCTCCAGAGAAGGAGATTGAATTCTAAGTGATATAAGAATAGTAAGTTGATCCCGTCTTCTGGAATGAGATTTGAATTGATTGAATTGTGTGCTTATGACCAAGTGAAAAAGTGACCAAGATCTGATTATAACTCGAGATAGAAGTATGGGATGAAGTTGTGCACCTGGATCTGGCAATAATATGTCGAGATGAAGCTGCCCTGTGAATTTGAGGAAAAGTTGCCCAGACCATGGCGGGAGTGTACATGGTCCTCCGAAAAATCCGCGAAATGAAAAGGGTTTTTTACCTCTGCAAATAGAGTCTAAATCTGAAAGTATAGCTATGCACCTACAACCTACACACATAAAAGACAGTAAAAGGGGCTGGGATTAGGGGTTTTCTTTCAAGTCAAACCCCAGTTTTGGAATTACTCAAATGATGAAAGAAAGTACTTGCAAGTAAATGTAAATGAAGACTAAAATGTAAATCACCTCAAGGGAGGTTGTAGATAGAATGTAGGTAAATTTTCTTGTATTGAATTTAATATTGAAAGGGATCTCCTCTTCAATGGTTGAATCCTTGACTTGAATGCAACACCTAGCCTTGAAGGGAGACTTGAGAATGCTCAATGCTGGAAAGGAATGCTTGAATGCTCTTGAATGCTTGATCTCATGCCCACCTTATTGCTTATTGAACTTATTCACCTGTTCTCACTTATGCAAATAAGAGGGCAAATGTGACTTATATACTTGTCAATTAGGGTTAATTGACTGATTTTTCATCACAGGATGACATTGGGGGATTTTTCCCACTTAATGCATAACCACCAAAGAACAATTTGAAGGGTCCTACCTCAAAATAAGGCAGGGGATAGGGGCACCCCACCCTTTTCCTGCCCTTTTATCCTAGACAAAATGCAGTTTGGGCAGTAAGAAGGGAAAGAAAGATGCAGTCTTTAGGTGCTCAACAAGTCTCTGATCTCCGATCAGGCTTAGGGATTCGATTCACATTCGTTAGGACCCTAATGTGGTCGAAAATTGTGAGGGTCGCAATTTTATGACACTACATTTAGCCCCCACTTTAGCAAGAGTATGAGAATACGCCAATACTGCTGGTAAAGTACAAGGAAACAAGATTGAAAGACTTCTACCACGTCAAGGAGGCAAGATGCACCAAGCCCCTAGTGGACTAAGGATCTTACGACATCAATTGACAAAGTAAAAGGGAAGATCAAGAAGGGAAAACGATGACTGCAAGTAGCAAGGTTCCCCTCACTATGTGTCACGAAAAAGATACCAAAATTATGAAGCAAAGCCAAGTTCACTAAATAATTCTAAGTATTGAAAAGGAAAATATGAGCGGAGTGTATGCCCCCACATTAAAGTGATCACGCGCACCTTATCGGGAGTGATTGATTTAAGGTAGGATACACCCAAGAGAGAGAGAAGAGAGGGGGAATGTTATCACAAGGATTTAGCCCCCAGTCGACGAATAAATACAAGGATAATGAACACAAAACATGAGGCAATTTTGCTTTCCTCGGGTTGAGTATGCTGTATGATAACTCATGTATATCACATATGTATATGCATATAATGATTGTCATTCCTCGAAGAAAGGAAACTTCCTTGGAAGAAAGGGAAGAGAAGATGTCTTTCGAGTCAACATGAAAGAGACCAAGAAAAGATCTCAATGCTTTGCATCGTCCCCAAATAGACATTAAGGGAATAATAAAAGAACAATGATACACATAGAAGAATTGTCACAAAAGAGCAATAAAGAAGAGAGAGAGAAGATCTATAGTGCTAATATTTCTTAGAATCTAGCACGACATCCACCTCCCGTTCTTGCTGATCACTATTTCGGGAAGGCGAGAAACATGCTAGAGGAGCGACATTACGAACAACAGATGGAGCTATCACAAGATCCAAACAAGGACTATGTTCATGTGGTAAGTCACTTTGTTCGATTCTAGGAGCTAGGATTAGGGTTTTTGAAAGTTTAGTTGATAAATGTTTGTCCACATCAACATATTCATAATCACTATCAGAAGCATTAGGAGTTGTATTTCCCTCATGAATAACATTTTCACTCATTTCTTCATCAATATTTATAGAAAGAGGAGCACAGAAATGAATAGGAGTAAAACCATCACATGTTTTGTGCAACTTATGATTTGGAGATGTAGGTTCAAAATCTTGATTAGGAGAAAAGGGAATCATATCAACTATTGGAATCTTGGGAGATGGAATGGTTTGAGGAACAACTTCATGAGCTTGAGCATGACACCTTCGTTGACGGTCTCTCGCACAATGATTTCATCGAGTCTTAGTGGAAGACTGAGAACGAGGAAGAATATTAGTTGTAGTAGGAATGATTTTCTCTTTGATAGTTTAAGGCTTCGGTTGAGGTCTTTTAGGTTGGATAAGAGGAGAAGCAGGCCTCTTCTCTTTATAAGAGGAAGGAGGTGGAATTGCACCATATAAAGGAGGAATGTTAGGTGTAGGAAGAAGACCAGGTCCTTCATGAGGAGGAGGTATAGGTCTAACCTTAGGAGGAATATTATTGTTCTTCTTAGGAGAAGGCATAGTCACATCCATAGGAATAAATTGAAGATCTTCCTTAGGAGGGAGATTAGTTCTATCTGTGAGGGGAAGAACTTCATCTTCAAGTATGATAGGAATTTCAAGTGTTGGGGATCTAGGTTGACTTAAGGATAAGATCATTTCTTTCTTCCATTTTCGATAAGATTGAAAAAGAGCATCGCCCCTTGATAGAAGAGATTGAAATTTATTAGGCCAAAAGAAATCAATAGGAACACTAGTGCTTCTTTCTGATGGTCAAAATAAGCTATGGTTCACAGTTATGATTTCGCCATTGTGAGGAAATTTCAAACACTTATAGAGTGGATAAGCAATAGCCTTCATGGAAGATAGCCAAGGATGGCTCAACTTCACACGGAATTGCTCAGAAGAGGGTATGATAACAAAGTCAACATCCATAGATTTAGTATGAACTTCAACAAGAAGGGTGATAAAGCCAATGGTAGGACAAGAGAATCCATCAAATAACTTCACAACTACATTAGAAGCATCATATATTGGTTTATACAATCATAAAGTGAAAAGATACTCCCCAGTGATGATGTTGACCATGCAAGAGGGATCAACAAGAGAGCCACAGCAAGGGATATCCTTAACCTTCACAACTATGTATAAAGGGCCATCGGGTGCTCTAATAGTCTCACTAGGGTCAAATGTAATACAAGAATCCTTAGGCATATCTTGTTTTTCTACCATATTTACCAAGTTCAGAACCATAGAAGTGAATTCCTTAGAGGAGAAAGAAGTATACTCAGTCTCAATCACATTAGAGGTATGAGAAGGCAAAGGATTAGTAAAATTTTTAGGATTTTGATTAGGAGGAGCTACTAATTTATTTCCCTTATCATTCACACCTTCCATAGATATAGTATTGGCATCAATCAAATCTTGGATCTTACTTTTCAATGTGAAACATTTCTCAGTATCATGACCAGGTTGATGATGAAATTGATAGAAGGAATTGTTATCAAAATAAGGGGATGCAAGTTTAGAAGGATCAACTTGTTTTATAGGAGGAAGTTTGATAATATTTCGTTGCAACAACTGAGACATAATACTATGTAAAGATTCATTCAAAAGAGTAAATTGTCTTTCTCTTTTGAAAAAATTAGAAATAGAAGGCACACCTATTGTAGCATCCACATTGTTGCTTTTGATTGTATCATTGAACTTGATGAAGCTTTTTGTTGGTTTTAACTTCACAAACAGTTGTTGAACATTCTCTCCTTTATCACTCAGAGCCATAGGAGTGGATTACTCCATTTGACTCATAGCCAGTTGATAATTGTGGAGTATCACGCACAATTGCAGAAAGGAAGTATACTTAGAAAAAATAAGCTTTTCCTTGATATCTTTTTGCAAAAAAGAAGTGAAAAGTCTTTGAATATCATTATCAGGTACATGAAAAGAAATCTAAGCACACAAATGATTATATCTACCAATGAAATTAGTCACTTTTTCTTTAACACCTTGTTTACAATGCATTAAATCAATCAAAGTGATTTTAGGATCAATGTTATTTTGAAATTATTGGATGAAAGCATTTGTTAGTTGTTGAAAAGAAGTGATCGAATAAGAAGGCAAAGAGCAATACATTGTAAAGCCTTGTCTCTTAATGCTCTTGTAAACATTTTTGCAAGCAATCTTTAATCATAAGCAAAATCAATACACAAGGATTTAAATATTTTAACATGCGTAAGAGAATCACCTTTTCAATTATAGAGTTCCAATTGAGGGACCTCAACATGCTTAGGTGGCACAACTTTCACAATACCAAGAGAAAGTGGGCTCGCAACATCAAAGGTAGGCACACTAAACTTGGATTGACTCATAGAAGCAATTTGTTGTTGTACGAAAGACACGGTTTGAGCAAGATTGTTAATGGTTGCTTCAGTAGAAGAATTGATGTTAGACATGGTTGATTAAGAAGGTGGTTGTGATTTTATTGAAGGAAGGCATGGATTGAGAATAAGGTGGTGGGACATTATGATAAGTAGGCATGGGTGATGATTGTGTAGGAAACATGACACTTAAAGGAGGAACAAAATTGTTAAATGAATTGCCCCTTGTGTCATATTGATTGGTTGAGGGATAATAGGAATACTTATGGAAAACAGGTAAAGATGGCGTATTAAATGAAGAAGAGGGATTGCCCCTGTAGTCACATAAATCTGTCCATTTTAATTAAATAAATATTTCATATTTATTTGATTAAAAACCCACTAGCCATCAGTTAATTAAATTAATATTTAATTAATTCATCTTCAAACATTCTCCTATTAATTAAATAAATTATTCAATTTATTTTAATTAATTCATTCAACCAAATTCACAAATCAATTAAATGAATAAATCATATTTATTTCGTTTAATCCCCTTTTCCTCCTTTAAATAAATTAAATAAAACATTTTTTTAAATCAATTATCCCCCCACTTGCATTTTCCTACAAATGCAACTTGCACCCATTTATTGAAATAAATGAATTTTATTTTAATTAAAATCCTATTTTTCCCTCACCCACCAAATCCACTTGCACTCCTAAGCCCCCTTCTAGATCCTTCTAAACCCTTCCTAATTAGCCTAATCCATACCCTAATTATTGTCACATTCCTAAGCAACTTGGAGTCACTTCTCAAAGACTTCAAAGTCTTTGAAAAACATTTAATGCTTTGTGTGTTCAACAATCTAACCTCTAAAGTCTTCCAAAACCACTAATGGCTCTTACATGACCATTAATAGCTCTTGCATAACCATTTATGGTTAATTCAACTTGCACTCATGTGTCTCCTCAAGCATTTATTGTTTTGACCATGGTTATCCCTTTTGCCTTTGCATCAGAGTTTATCCATTGGATAAAAGCTTTATTATTTGAATAAAGAATTTATTCATTCAACCTAACCTTGACCTTAACTCCCAAGTTAACTCTCAGGTCATGTCAAGCATTTACTTCTTATTCCCTCTCCTCTCAACCTATCTCACATTGACACTTGTCATCCTGGGATTGGGTTGAAAGCCTTCACATGGATTGAATATCATTCAATCCTGAGCCTTGTTGAGATTACTCAATCTCAACCATCCATTGCTCCATTTTCCTATAAATAGAGCCCATTTCTTCATAATCCAGATCCTAAAAACTTGTATGCATCAAAGTTATAGAGAATTTTAGAGAGCATTTAGCATAAACCACTAATATCTTGTTATTTTGGTCTAAAATAAATCATTTTAGCATCATAGCATCCAATATTAGCTTTTATTCACATTTGCATAACATTTTAGAGTAAACATTTCAATCTTGAACCTCCATAAGCATCCATAGTGTAAAAAGCTACTGAGAGCTACACTAGTTTGGAACTTGGAGAGGAGAGGAACAAAGGAGAAGGAGCTAAGAGCATGTTAGGAGGCATTTGGAGATGTCTCATTATATTTACTTTCCTAGTTAAATATTCTTTCATGTTTTTGGTGTCTCTTTTGATATGCCTGCTTAGATTAGTTTTTGGTTGATTAACATTAACGGTTTCTTGGTTTTTTGTGTGTTATTCCACCATAGGTTCTAGTCTAATCTTCCCCCATTTCATAGAGCATCATCCCCCATGACAAATTGTTGTAGGAATGACATTTTGAGTTGATGTAGCCATAATGTTTCAAGTGAAAGTAGGAATACTAGCCATTGATGTGGTCAAAGGAATAGAAGAATTAATTTGATTTGAAGGTTGTCAATAACCTAACTTCTTAGCACAACTCTTGATAGACATGACATTAGAATCAACAATATAGCAATGCCACACAATACATCAATTCCATTCTTATCACTCTGAATCATGCGTTTAAGGCCTTCGACTAATAGAAGAGCTTCACTATTAGGGTATTCTTGACACATCCATTGTTGAAAGTTATCAAATTGATTGTCCAATTTTAAAATTTGATATATGGAGACCCTAGTTAAAGCTTCTTCTTCATCACAAGATTCATCAATGGGATAAATGGGCTCATGAGTAGGATGGGAAGAATTAGCATTATCCTCGTTAAAGAAGTCACCCAAATTATGCTCCATCTCCTCGGTAATTAAACCTTGGGAAGCCTTAATTCTAATGCTTCATCTAACGGGGATAGTGTAGGTAGGACTAATAGTGGTAAAACTCATGCACTAGAGGGAAAATTGAAAATTTGAATTTTGAACAAAGCTTACGAAATTGAGTAATGTAAAATTCAAGAAAAAAATGATTAAACAATTTGAACTTTTTTGGAGGAAGATAATGACACAATTTCCAAAATAATAAAGCAAAGGAAATTGGAATTTTAGAATTAGGGCCAAGAGGATACCACTTAATTTTAAAATTGAGAAAAACAAAAGGGTCAGTGCAAAAAGATGAGTCCACTTTTTGGCCAAAAAGTGGAAGTGTTTTCCCTGTTTTTCAGATTTTGTCTCATTTGAGCTTAAATTTTGAAACACTTAGAGATTGAATCTTGGAAAACGTTATTAATATAAAAGATATCTCTCTGAGTTTACTTTTCAAATATCTAATTTATTTTAATACCCACATAATAAAAAATAACTTTTTTAATGGAGTTCTAAAAGCTATGTTTTAAAAATGCCTGTTTCAGGACCATACCATGCATGTGTATGACCCACACTTTTTGACACAATTAAAATTATTTTCTCAAACTGTTTTGGGAAATGGTTTGTAACACACTGAAGATTGATGAGCATATTTTTCTGTATTTTTTAAAAAAATATATATTTTTTAATTAATTTTTTAATGGTCGTAATTATCTTTTTAAAAATTTGACATGTACGACCCACATAATTTGACGTAAACTTAGCATTTTTTGAATTTTTTTTTTTAAATAGAAAATAATTTTGTGTAGATTGATGACATATAATTTTTTTTTCAAAATTCATTAAAATAAAAATGTTATTAAATTAAGAAAATTATTTAATATTTCAAATTTATGGACCTGAATTAGTATAAATTAAATGAAAAATAGTTAAAATAATCATTTTTAAAATTAATTTACATATTTAGAATCTAGATAGTATAATTTGAAATGGGTTTCAATTTCGTATAAAAATTCTCTGACTAGAGGCACGTAAACTATTTTAGAAGTTCATATTTGTGCTTTCATTCATGGAGCTTTGAATTTGCAGGTTCATGTCTTAGGTGTGGCCATACCAAGCCTATCCTGGGCCTAATCCCGAGGCAAGTGGCGGGTTGTGAATTCAAATTTTACATAACGGGGGCCCGTTCCATTTTTTGCCCGTTGGATTTAATAATGGGCCCCCATTTCTAAATAACCATTACTGTAAAAAAAAAGATAGATTGCATCGATTTACCACACTATCATTGAAATCCATACTGACAAAGATTTTTTACATCATTTGGCAATACTTTTTAATATTTTTTACACATTTTTTTGAAGAACTCAGTAAAAAGATATTATTTTTTGAAGACGAGTTTGTAAAAATGGGTTCTAAGCAACATCAAAAGAAAAAAAAGATGACAATGACAGTGGACGAAATTCAAGCACAAAGAGAGAAGGAGGCAAAACATGAAAGAGATCGAAGATCACAACAACAATAATTGAATAACACTTCTGAAGCATCTAGTTCAGTGCCCATTGTAGATGAGACCATTGAAGACATCATGATGGATGCAAGAAATGTAGAACCACACACGGGTATGACTGTTGATGCAAATGTTGATGTGGATGCAAATCCTGGTATATTTTTAAATCTCGATGACTATGATGCCAATCAAATTGCTGATTTAAATGAAGCTGGATATAAATTTCATACACCAATACGAAAATAAATAAAAATCGAAAATATTACACCACCCTCTCTGAAAGAAAATGAATGTAATTTGTTTACTATTGATAGCAATGTGCTAGATAATCTTAATGGGTTAGTTTCTTGGAGACAAATAAGAACACATGCGAACAAATTATATAAACAATTTTTCTATAATAAAAAGTTAGGATTCCAATGTCAATTAATGCTACAATTAATAAAAATGTTAAAAATACGTAAAGTCATGAAAAAATAGGTATTTATGCAAAACCAAAAAGAAAAGATGAATCATATAAGCAAGTTGTATCTACTATTTCCAGTGCCATCGATTCTATAGGAAAAACAAGTCGATCTAAAGATAAGAATGCAGCACGTAGAGCTATAACAACTGCTATAGTTGACAAAATGATTGTTAGTAAAAGAATGTTAAGTGATATAAGTGGCTATTTGAACTTACATCGTAGAACCTTGTCAAGAGCGACCAAAAGAAGAGACACAATTGAAATTGATCCACTAAACCATTGTTGGAGTTTTAGTGGTAGACTTCAAAGGTCGGACATGAAATTAAATGATGAAACTAAACAATTAATTACAAAATTTTGGCATGATAACACTAGAGTTTCATCAAATGCTAGAGATGTTTTAAAGTTAAGGGTGGGATCAAAAATTCGTGATCCTCATCCAAAACATCTTCTTGACATGACTCAAACTGAATTCTTTAAAGAATTTAGTGATGAATCTGTGTTAATGAATTTATGAATTAGTCAAAGATCATTTGAAAAATGCAAACCCTGGTATGTTAAAATCATTAAACAAACAATATCTTGTTGTTGTAAAAATCATGTTCAGTTTGGTTACTATTATGATGTTTTTCAATATATACGTTGTATGTTGCATGGTAATGATCTTGTGCAGGATTGTGGTGTTTATGTTCCACCTGAAACTATACAAGATTTTATTGGAAGTTTATTTTGTAAACCACCTAATGAACAATTATTTCTTTCTAGTTCATGCATTTATGGCCTTTGCAATTTATGTGGGAACTATTCTTTGATAGGTGAATGTTTGCATGAACATATTTCATCTAAGTTTGGACAAAAAATGGTTGATGTTAGGAGATTTAAAAATATAGAATACCCTCTAAAGGATGGAAAGATGGGGAAACGTTTAGAATTGATTACAGAACATAATAGTGTGAATGCATTTATTAGTGAGTTTAAAACTCATATTGTTCCAAAATATGTGAAACATTCCCAACATGCCCGATGGCTTGATGGATAGTTTCGCATATGCAAGAACACATTTCTAGTTGGAACAATAGTATCAGTTGTGGATTTTGCAGAAAATTATACTCTAAAACCACAAGAGGAAACTCAATCACAATACTACAACTCAGTGCAAGTGGCCATATTTGTGCACATTATATATAGACATGACCATGACAGTACAGAAGATAACAAAGAAATTTTGAGGGAGTATCATTTCTATGTTAGTGATAATCAATTACACTCTTTAGAGTTTGTTCAACATTGCTTCGAGGTATTTTATGATAATCTTAAGGAAAGAGAAATTGACATGAAACAACATATGATATGGTCAGATAACTGCACTGGACAATTCAAAAATGCAAGAATGTTTTATTGGCTATGCAAAGTTCACAAGATAACCAACGTCCAACATTTATGGAGTTTTTTTGAAGCTGGACATGGTAAGGGGGAACATGATGGAGCCGGTGCCTATATAAAAAGAGCTCTTGCTAGAGAACAATTGAAATTCGAGGATGCAGTAAAATTCAGAGATGCTCATGCAGTTGTAGATTGGTGCAATTCAAAGTTGTCAAAAGGATCAACTGAAAACTCTGCAATTCGACGTTTCTTCTGGTTGATAGAAGAAGATAGTATTCCTATTCGGCATGATTGTAATACCATCATTGGATCAGCTAAATGTCATTCATTTAAGAGTTCTAATTCAAACACATGGACTATATTCACAAGGCAACTTGCTTGCTTTTGTCAGTTTTGTGTTTCCAGAGATTGGGAATTTTGTGAGAATAAAGAATGGGTTGAAGAATGGCAACAAAGATCATTGACACCCATAGATGCAAATGATCCCTATGAAAGAACTGATGAAGATATGGATCAAATGTTTGCATCAAATGACTATGATTGCATTTCAGATCTTATACAACAAGGTAAAATTATTTTTGAAATTTGTTTTGATTTATTAAATAGTACATATTTATGAAATCTTACAGTGTGTATTTTTGTTTTTATTTCTCATTAAATATTAAAATAAAATTGTTTTGTGCATAGGACATGTCTATGTTGTTGTTGCACCAGAGGACAATGAAGAGGGGACAGAGTATTGGTTGGCTCGATGTGTAGAGCCAAAACATAAGCTAACCACTCCTCGAGTAGATGATGATGGTTATGACTATCCAACAGGATCTATGGTTGTTGTTGGCACTTGGCTATGCAAATATCTAACAAGGAAGAATGGATTGCCCGCATTTGAAGATTATGAATTAGAGAAGAAGATTATACATTACTGGCATTTGGTAGTGGCAGCTAATATAAAATTGGATAGATATCGTGGCAGGCCTACTAATAAAAAATTATGGACTCTCTCTATGGAAGAGCACGAGACAATTATAGATGCTTTGCAAAAGAGAGAGGATGCAGATGGTATAACGGAATGAATATCAAGTAAGTTATAATTTAAACCCTTAATCCACCTCCCTTTTAAAAGTCATGATGCATATTATATATAGCATTTTATATCATGCATCATAATTATAAAATCTAATCTAGTAAAATTTTGTTTCAGGTCTACCACTTGAGTAGAAGGCATCAATGAAAACAAAGTTATTTGTGCATACTTTATGTTTCATTTTGAATAATTACAAGTAAGTTAAATTTTGGTACCCTTAAGGCAAATCCCTTTGTATTTTAAATTCAATGCATCCTGATTATAAAAATTAATCATATGTATTTATTTTTTCCAGGTCTCTCAAAGTAGACTTGGCCTCAATGACTACTATTGTTTGTGCATACTTTATGTTGTATTTTAAGAGATATAAATACTTATTATTATAATTTAAATAGACTATTTATTTTATTTTAGATATGTCTTCTTGATTACATTTTGTGTACAATATACATAAATGAGAGACTATTGGTCAAATTTATGAATGAGATAATTATGTTTTAATCAAGTTCTATTCATTATATTTATTTTGATACTTTTTAATTTAGAATATGTTATAATTATAAGATATGTTTTGATACATAGTTCATGATGTATGCACCTTTAGTTTATCTAATCACAAGAACTATTTAAATGAAATTCCAAAAATAAAATTACAAGTCCACATAATGCTTATAAAGTTGTTTAAGCACAACTTCCATAAATAAAATTTCAAGTCCACATAATTTCAAGTCCACATAATATCTAATGGGCACAATACACATAAAGTATGCACATAATATATATGATCTAATCCTATTATGCAACTATCCATATATATAAAGTATGTGTGCACATGTAAACAAATATGTAAAGCCCATAAAATAGTACATATCAAAGCCAAATAAACAGTAAAATTTCAAGTCCACATAATCCATATAATATCTAATCCATATATATATCTAGATGGTAACATGATATTCACTCCACATAATATCTAATGTGCACAAAATATATAAAGTATGCACAAAATATATATGATCTAATCCTATTATGCAACTATCCATATATATAAAGTATGTGCACATGTAAACAAATGTGTAAAGTCCATAAAGAAGTACATATCAAAGCCAAATAAATAGTAAAATCTAAGTGCTATCATCAATAACATCCCGTGGTCTCTTCTCCCCGGGACGTGGTCTAGATCCACCTGTCTCATGCTGTACAAGAAAAAAATAATATTAAAATATTACTTGAAATTAACTATTAAAAGAATCATTTATCAAATATATTAGAATTCATAAATTAAGTTACAAACTTACCATATGCTCATCAGATCCTCTAGCAGTATCTCTCTTATCCCTAGGACGTGGTCCAGATCCACCCG
Organism: Cryptomeria japonica; assembly: GCF_030272615.1. Classification (NCBI taxonomy): domain Eukaryota; kingdom Viridiplantae; phylum Streptophyta; class Pinopsida; order Cupressales; family Cupressaceae; genus Cryptomeria; species Cryptomeria japonica. The sequence goes on from NC_081405.1 coordinate 55,561,598, forward strand.
TCTCATGCTCTATAATAAAAAAATAATATTAAAATATTACTTGAAATTAACTATTAAAAGAATCATTTATCAAATATAGTAGAATTCATGAATTAAGTTACAAACTTACCATATGCTCATCAAATCCTCTAGCAGTATCTCCTCTAGCAGTATCTTGTGCAGTATCAACACCAAATGTAGTGCTAGCTAACTCCTGTACAAGGTCAAATTCAAAGTGTCCAATTAAATTAAGTATTACATATTAAATTCAAAGTGTCCAATTCAAAGAGTCAAAATAAGATCAAATTAAGTATTACATATTAATACCTCAAAGGATGTCGATGTGCGTTCAAATTGGCTCTGATCAAAATTATGAGGATAACCTATCCTAATGGTAATGTCCACCTGCATACATGCATTTAATGAAATCATATTTAGTGAACATATATATGTGTACTAAATAATTTCAAGTTAAGTTACAATATTGTAAGAGTTCATATTTAATTTAAGAATTATAAGATACATTCCATAGATGGTGTCATAGTAGTCAGACCCTCTTCTCGATGTGATGTAGAGGGTCCCTCATGACCTGAATCCTGGAGAAAGAAGCATTCAATGTATCAACATGAAAATTTATATAGTATACGATGATAACATATTAACTTAAAAAGATAGTACAATGTCTAGATAGAAATTTATACTATACCCCATAAGGTGTGCCGAGTTGTGTTCTAGTAGATGCAATATTGACTCTAATATTAGGTGTAGTCCTTATCTACATAAACAAAATTTATTTAATGAAGTATTAGATTGTATAAAAAAAAGAGATGCACTTAGTTTATACCTATATTTAATGAAGTATAAAAAGATTGACATGTACATGTATATATATCTATACCTGGTCAAGATGAACATCCGAGCAAAGAAAATCCATATAAGATGTCATCATACTATCATCTGCTACATCATGCTCAGCTGGAACTGAAGTAGATCCTGCAGCAGCAGTAGGACCTACACACGTCTCATGACAACTCAAACACATATGTGCCATCCATCAAGGAGCAGATGCCATGTGAGTAGCTTGCTCACTCAGGTTACCTGTGAGGGAAGTCAAAGCATCTAATGTCGAAATGAATGATGTATTTTGGACATCTGCAGGAATTGATGGAGCAACAAGTGGAACTATGGGTGGATCCAGTAGGGGATTATTACTCCGTGCCCCTAATCTATGCTATGGCATTCCACGACCAACACCCTGGAATGACTTAATGTCAAAATAATTTGGTTTTTGGTTCATTACAAACTCACAATATAATTTCTTCAAAAAATAAAAAGGGACCTCATAATTATGATGTGGTGGATAATCAAAAACCATCCACCATCTATCCCAAAAGTATCTAGCCATTTCTGGATGCACACACCACCTAATTGAAATTCTTTTTTGGTTAGGTTGCATTGGTTCTCTTGTTTTTGGGTTGGTAAAATATGGACATAAATGAGATTTGGTTATTTTCAAATCAGTGATTTGCCTATAAGTTAAACCATCGGCATAAAAATAACGCAACTCTTGTTGTCGTCTATGAAATTGATCTAATTGAGAATCAATAGATCTAACTGACTCGACAACAGTTTGCATTGATTTTGCAAACTCTACAAGATGGGGTGGTGTGATTTGCTCATTTTGGATAGCAGCAATGTTTTGTTCAATCACTTGTAGGTTTTCATTAATTTGTTCTCTTAAACAAATTTCATCCAATCTAGGGGGTGGAGGTGGAGGTGGTGGTGGTGGTGGAGGTGGAGGAGGAGGAGGAGGGGGTTGTGGTGGGGGGTTTTCACCTAATAGTTCATCTATGTCAAAGACATCCATGATAACAAAGAGCTCCTGCACATATAAAGATATACATGAATTATATACAACTCTATGTCAAAGAAGAATCTATTTTACTAAATTAAAAAAAAAACATTTATAAATAGTAACATTTCTATGTTGTTGAATGAGATACACATGAAATATATAATATAATATTGAACTTAAAAAAATATACATGTACATACTATTGAATCTTTAAATATAAAATTTGCGCACAAAACTTAATAAAAACTTTCCATGAACCATCATAAATCTATTATATATTCAATTTAATAAATTCATTTCTTGTAAAATGCATCAACTATTAAAATCAATATAAAATATTTCATACATAAGATCAATAAAGAAGTGAGAAATAAGATGATCCTCCTTCTAGTGTAAGAATATATAAGGATTGATGATAAGTGCTTAAAATAAGATATTGAAATGTAAGATCATTATGCTCTATAAACCAAGATATGATCATAAGATCATCATGTGAGGCACAATCATATGATATTAAGATGCAAAAATGCGTGATCAAATAGTGATAATCTATTATATTCTCTATAATAATAGGCCAATGTATGAACATAAGATAATACTTTACGAAGATAGATTAACCAATATACAAACATATGATAATGCTTTAATAAGATTAAAAAAACACTATATGAACATACATGTGAAGCAAATAGTCTTGAAGATCATAAGCTAGAACAAAGATTAAAGTATAAGACATAAATCATTATGGGAAATTAGTAGTTACTAATAAAGATTAGATTTAATGTAAAAATAGGAGATAAAACACATGAAGTAATAGAATATGAAGTAAACATAAAATATTAAATCATGTGATATCTAGTGGTTTCTCTTTTATGTTATGTGTCACCTCAATGTGTACATTCACTTTGTTGGTGCATCATTATTTTCTTGCATTTACCTAACTATTGTATTGCATATTTGCACCTAGAGGATAGGATAAGATTACTTGGGTAGATATCTACCTAGGTAGGCATCACATGTTCAACTCATACTCCCTACTTTGGTAGAGATGTGGATATATGTTACTCATCTTCTCAATTTTTTTGTAACAGTTCTCTGTAAATAGGATTTTATATATTAGAATTTTCCTAAAACATGTCTCAAAATGATTAGAAGACTTGAATCAAGGTCAAAAACTAGGAATGTGAGATACATGATATGGATGATGACAAGGATGGTTGAGAATAAAGAGAATTTGAATGGATTGTGGTATGCTCCAAGTGTAGGGTACTTTTAAAAAAAATTATACATGATGCCAAGGTACTTGTCCAAGGTGTCATAAGAATGGTTTTCACCCATGAATAAAAAAATTATGTTTACTTTTCTCTCTTTTTTAATTTTTATGCAAAACCAAATCCTTTAGGTGTGGATATGTTAAATGATACACAGGATATTTATAAGTTTTTAAAAATCTAATAATAGGATCAACTATGGACCTATTATGCAATGTCATGGCATAATAGGACCTATTATGCCATCATGGCATAATAGGACCTATTATGCCATCATGGCATAATAGGTCCATAATTGGTCCTATCATACTAAGTAAACATGTTGAATTAGCATAGTTTTAGTGTTGGAGATGAATTAGATGATGAAGTTGGCACTTTTCGAGAAAATCATGTCATGTTGTGGCTTAGTAGGTCCTATTATGGCATAATAGTGTAGCGTCCTAAAATTGCGACACTTGCAATTTCGACTGCATTTCGGTCTTCACGATGGCGATGCAACACGCAACCTGAATGGAGACCCCGAAACTTGCTCATGACACCAAAAACTGCATTTTCTGGCACCCTGGCCTGAACCTCCTTTGCACCTTGTTGTCCCGGGAGGTGGGACCAGAGCGCCCAGCACCCTGGTCCTTCAGGACCATGGCGCCCAGCGCCCTGGTCCTTCAGGACCATGGCGCCCAGCGCCCTGGTCCCCCAGGACCATGGCGCCCAGCGCCCTGGTCCCTGGGTCCTATTTTGGGCCCGGTCTCTTTTGGACTTCGGGTCTTTATGTTTGCAAATTGGAAAATTGTCTTTCCTGGTCGGCCTAAGGTCAGGAAAATCAGTCTATCAGCCCTAAATGACAAGTATATAAACTACATTTTCCTCTTTCATTCGACATGAGGGAAAAAGCATGGAAACTATACTCAAGCATTCAAGCATTCAAGCATTCTTTCAAGCAATTGATCATTCTAAGTCTCCATTCAAGGCTAAGTGTTGCATTCAAGACAAGGATTCAACCATTGAAGAGGAGATCACATACTACATGCTACATACAACATACAACATACAACATACAACAAACAACAACATCTATACCTTCGCACATAAGGATACAAACATCCTTACAACAAGGTATTAGTACTTGTTTTACATTACAGACATTTACATTTACAACATTGCTCATTTCTTGGTTAATTCCAAAACCGGGGTTTGACCTAAAGGCAAACCCCTAATCCCTAACCCCCCAATCGTCTTCGCTTTTCTGTGTGTAGGTTGCAGGTACGCAGCTGAAATTGAAGATTTGGAATCCTTGTGTAGAGACGAACAGATCCCCCTTCGTTTCGCGGATTTTTTGGAGGACCGTGGTGCTCGGGCGCCATCATCCCAACAACTTTTGCTCAAATTTGCAAGATAGCGCCGTATCGACATTTTACTGCTAATTCCAGGTCCGCAGCTTCATACTGTATTCTTGTCTCAGTTTATAAGCGAATCTTTGTCACTTTCTATGCATTCCTAGCTTAATTCTTCTATGCACATTCTTTACAAAAGAGGGTAGCCTTGCGGTCATAACCCTTGAAACTCATTTAGCATCTAATCTTGCATTGCGTGGGATTGGATCTTGTGGGTTTCAACCCCTCTTTTGAATGTAAAGTCTCTCCCCTAAGTGAAAACCATCAACCCTAGTGAATCTCCCTTCTCTCTCCTTGGAGTTGGAAGAGGGGAGAGCAACTAGGGTTCGATCGCGATTTTCCGCTTTACATTTTGGTGAACCCGACGTGAACATCCTTTCTGATTATTCATAGTTAGATCTGAAAATTGGATTCCTTGATTACATTTCCATGTTGATCTTTTGCAAAATTTTAGAGGTTAATTGCATAAAAACCCTAAATTTTCTTTTTAGTAATTAAACTTGTGAAATGTTTAATTATTAATGCTTGTTTCAGATCTACCCTTCTATTACAAATTATCAATTCAAATTTGTGCTTTAATTTTGAAAATTAAGTGGTTAAACTGTGTCAAAACCCTAATTTTTGAAACCCTCTTGATTCAACCTTTGTCCGACAATTTCACTGATCAAAACATCTCCAAATCAGCTGTAACTTTGGATTCCGCAATAAAATCACAATATCTTTCATCCTTGAAAATTTGGAAAAAAGTTGCGAGGACCGTGTGCACTCTGAGCGCCATCGTCCCCGACATTTTTTCCGAAATTTCGGGAGCGAGATCTTACTGTATTTTCCTGCTAAAATCCAGAATTTTGGCTGATTTTATCAATTTTAACACCTTCAAAATTACAATCAAAGTTGGTCTAGGGATTGCTTGGATTAACGCTTCTAATCATTCAAAAATCATTGAAACTGAAATTTTGTGTCAAAATTGTGTTCTTACTGTCCTAAATCTGAAAAGTGTGTTTGCATTCATTAAAAATTTCAGTGCTTTATTCAAATTTTTGCAATTTGTGACTTTTGAAATTAAGTGCTTAATTACAACAACTTTGATTTCTGCTTTTAAAATTGAATTTTGCGTGAAATTGAGTCAATTTTTAAATTTCGAAACTTACATTGCTTTTGGTATTCCCTCTAAAATCATAAAATACAAAATTTCAGTTTCCCTCTCTTTTTCAAAATTCAAATTTTTGCATTTTTCGACAATCTTGGTAGGGTTCAATTTCGAGATTGCAACTTTAATTTGGCCTATCTACAGATCGTAAAATCACTCAATTTTTTCAGATTAGCTCTAAAATCATCATAACTTTCATCCCTGCAAATTTCAAAAAAAGTTGCCGGGACCGTGTGCACTCCGAAGCGCCACGGTCCCTGACATTTTTTCTGAAATTTCAGGAGATTGTCCTGATTGTATTTAACAGCTTAAATCCAGAAGATTGGCTGATTTTACTGAAAATTGCTACCTCTAAATTCAAAACATTCTCTCTCTCTCTCTCTAGTGCATGAGTTTTACAACAATAAGCCCTACTTACACTATTCCCGTTAGACGAAGCCGTAGAATTAAGTCTTTTCGAGGTTTAACTACTGAGGAGATGGAACCTAATTTGAATAGCCTTTTTAACGAGGACATGGGTAATTCCTCTAATCCTCCTAATGATGAAGAAGCTCTCCATGAGGTTTCTGAAGAACAACTTTCAAAATTGGATAACCAATTTGATGATTTTCGACAATGGATGTCTCAAGAATACCCTGATAGTCAAGCTCTTCCTTTAATTGAGGGTCTAAAACGTATGCTTCAAAGTGATAAGAATGGAATTGATATTTTGCGTGGTATTGCACACATTATGGATTCGAATGTGATGCCTATGAAGAGTTGTGCTGAAAATTTGGGTTATACACAACCTCCTACTCAAGTCAATCATTCTATTCCTTTGATGACTTCTATTGCTAGCATACCTACCTTTACATCAAACATAATGGCTACTTCTACACAAGACATTCCTCCTGTGATCACCAGTCATCGGGGCAATCCTTCCTCTTCAATTAACCCCCTTCCTTCATTCAATCCGATTTCTTCATTCGTCCCTTCAATGAGTGTTCCTATTACATCTCCACAAATGAACATGATGCAAGGGGGCAATTCATTCAGTCATTCCATTCCTCCTTGTAGTGTTCCTCCTGTCCAATCATCTCCTATGACTAATTATCATAGAGTCCCACCACCTTACTCTTTACCTTCTTTCAATAACATAACACCTCCATCTCAATCTAACACATCTAATATGAATTCTTCGAGACTGAAGCGACCATTAACAATCTTGCACAAACTGTCTCTTCTTTATAGCAACAAATTGCCTCTATGAATCAATCTAAGTTTAGTGTGCCCACATTTGATGTTGCGAGCCCACTTTCTCTTGACATTGTTCGAGCTATCCCTCCTAAACATGTTGAAATCCTGCATTTGGAGCTTTATAATGGTAAAGGTGATCCTCTAACACATGTTAAGACTTTTCAAACAATATGTACTAATTTTGCTTATGACCAAAGGTTGCTTGCAAAACTGTTCACTAGAACATTAAGAGACAAAGCCCTACAATGGTATTGCCCGTTGCCTTCTTATTCTATTACTTCTTTCGAACAACTTGCAAATGCTTTCATTCAACAATTTCAAAACAATATAAGTCCTAAAGTTACTTTGATTGATTTAATGCATTGTAAACAAGGTGTTAAAGAAAAAGTGACTAATTTCATTGGTAGATATAAGCATTTGTATGCTCAAATTTCCTTTCTAGTGCCTGACAATGATATTCAAAGAATCTTTATTTCTAATTTACAAAAAGATATTCGAGACAAACTTCTGTTTTCTGAGTTTACTTCTTTCCAACAGTTGTGTGCAACTCTTCACAATTATCAACTCACTGTGAGTCAAATGGAACAATCACATCCTATGGCTCTGAGTGATAAGGGTGATAGCAGTCAACAACCATTTGGGAAGTTTAAACCGAATAGAGATTCCATCAAATTCAATGAAAACATCATCAACAACAATGTGAATGCAGCATCAGGTGTGCCTCCTATTTCTAAATTTTTCAAGAAAGAAAGAAAGTATACTCCTTTGAATGAATCATTGCATAGTATTATGAATAAGTTATTGGAACAAAATGTGCTTACTCTTCCTCCTATAAGGCAAATTGATCCTGCAAAGATTACTTCACCTTATTTTGATAACAAAGCTTTTTGTCAATTTCATCATTAGCCTGGGCATGATACTGAAAAATGTTTTTCTTTAAAGGGTAAAATTCAAGATTTGATTGATAATAATACTATTTCTGTTTCTGGAGTGAATGATAAAGGCAATACATTTGTAGCTCCTCCTAATCAAAATCTTCATATTTTCACTGATCCATTACCTTCTCATACCTCTAATGCAATTGAGGCTAATGATTCCTCTCTCTCATCTGATGGTCTTGTGTCTATGACTCCGAACGTGATTAACTTTGTAGAGCAGCAAGAAAACCCTAAAGAATCTTCCATCACATTTGATTCTAGTGAAACCATTAGGGCACCTGATGGTCCTTTATACATAGTTGCAAAAGTCAAGAATACACCTTGCCGTGGAGTGCTTATTTCGTGCATGATTAATGTTATTACTGAAGAATTTCTTTTTACTTTGCAATTGAATCAAGTGATATATGACAAAATAGATGTGATTGTGAAACTGTTTGATGCATTTTCTTCTCCTGCAATTGGTTCTATTACATTGCCTATTGAGGTCCATAACAAATCCCTTGATGTGAACTTTGCTATTATTCCTTCATCCAAACAATTTCGTGTGAAGCTTGGCCATCCTTGGCTATCTTCCATGAAAGCTATTGCTTCTCCTATTCACAAGTGTTTGAAATTTCCCCATAATGGTGAAGTTGTTACTGTCAATCATAGTCTCTTTAAACCAGCTGAAAGAACTTCTAGCATTCCTATTGATTACTTTTGGCCTAAACAATTCCAATCTCTTCCTCCGCGAAGTGATCATCTTTTCAAATCTTATCAAAAGTGGAAAACAGATATGATCCTATCTCTAAGTGAACCTAGAACACCCAAACTTGACATTCCTATCATTCTTGAGAAGGAAGTTCTTCCTTTGAAAGATAAAACTAATGTCTTTCCTCAAGAAGATTCCCAACCCGTTCCCATGGATGTGATTATGTCTATGCCTAATAAACCTTCTAAGAGTAGACCTATACCTCCTCGTCATGATGGACTTGGTCTTCTTCCTAAACCAAATATTCCTCCTTTTTATGGAGCAGTCCCTCCTCCTTCTTTTTATAGAGAGAAGAGACCTTCTTCTTCTCCTATTATCCAGCCTAAGAGACCACAACCTAAATACCCAAGTGATAAGGATGAGAACATTCCTCCTCCTCAATCTTCGCAACTTCCTACTAAGACTAGATGAAATCGTTCAGCACGTGAACGCCGATGAAAGCGTCGTCTTAGAGCTCAAGCAGCTGCTTCTCAAACTTTGCAATCTCCAAAAACACCTTCAACAAGCATTATTCCATTTTCTCCAAAATCTCCAAAACATAAGAGGCATGATGGTCTTGATCCTGTGCGAATCAAAGACCCTATTTTTATAAATCTTGATGATGCTATAGATGAAAATGTTATTCATGATGCAAATGTTACTTCTCTTGCTTCTGATAGTGAATATGAACTTGTTGATATTGATAACCATTTATCTAATGAATTTTCTAAAGCACTTATCCTAGCTCCTAGACAAGAACAGCGTGGCTTGGAACATGAACATAGCCCTTGTTTGGATCTTGTGATAGCTCCATCTGCTGTGTTGAATGTTCCTCCTCTAGCGTGTTCCCTGCCTTCCCGAAACATTGATCAGCAAGATCGGGGGGTAGATGACGTGCTAGACTAGTTCATTAGCATAGCAGATTCTCTCCTCCTCTCTTGTGTTACTTCTTCTATATGTTATTCTCATTCTTCTATTTGTTGTCCTTGGACGATGCAAAGCATTGAGATCTCTTTTGGTCTCTCTCATGTTGACTCAAAAGACACATGTGTTCCCTTCTTCTAGGTGACCTTCCTTGATTGGGGAATGAAGAAAAATTATGCATACATACATATGATATACATGAATTATCATACAGCATACTGACCCCGAGGAAAGCGAAGTCACCTCGTGCTTTGTGTTTTGTGTCTATTATCCTTGGGTTTATCTCACACTTGAGGGCTAAATCCTTGCGATAACGTGCTCCTTTCTCATTTCTTATATGTATCACTACCTTAAAGCAATCACCCCCGGTGAGGCGTGTGCGATCGCTTTAACGTAGGGGGGCATACATCCCGTTCATATCTTTTCAAGACACTTGAAAATTTCTTGACAAATTTAGCTTTGCCTTGAAAATTTTTGATATCTTTCTTGCATGACTTATAGTGAGGGAACCTTACTATTGATAGTCATGGTTCTCCCTCGTGATCTTCCCTTTTACTTTGTCAATCGAAGTCGTAAGATCCTTAGTCCACTGGGGGCTTGGTGTGTCTTGCCTCCTTGACGTGGTGAAATTCTTTCAATATTGTTTCCTTGTACTTTACCGGAAGTATGAGCATACATACTCCCGCTAAAGTGGGGGCTAAATGTAGCGTCCTAAAATTGCGACACTTGCAATTTCGACTGCATTTCGGTCTTCACGATGGTGACGCAACACGCAACCTGAATGGAGACCCCGAAACTTGCTCATGACACCAAAAACTGCATTTTCTTGCACCCTAGCCTGAACCTCCTTTGCACCCTGCTGTCCCAGGAGGTGGGACCAGAGCGCCCAACGCCCTGGTCCTTCAGGACTAGGGCGCCCAGCGCCCTGGTCCCCCAGGACCATGGCGCCCAGTGCCCTGGTCCCTAGGTCCTATTTTGGGCCCGGTCTCTTTTGGACTTCGGGTCTTTATGTTTGCAAATTGGAAAATTGTCTTTCCTGGTCGGCCTAAGGTCGGGACAATCAGTCTATTAGCCCTAAATGACAAGTATATAAACTACATTTTCCTCTTTCATTCGACATGAGGGAAAAAGCGTGGAAACTATACTCAAGCATTCAAGCATTCAAGCATTCTTTCAAGCAATTGATCATTCTAAGTCTCCATTCAAGGCTAAGTGTTGCATTCAAGACAAGGATTCAACCATTGAAGAGGAGATCACATACTACATGCTACATACAACATACAACATACAACAAACAACAACATCTATACCTTCGCACATAAGGATACAAACATCCTTACAACAAGGTATTAGTACTTGTTTTACATTACAGACATTTACATTTACAGCATTGCTCATTTCTTGGTTAATTCCAAAACCGGGGTTTGACCTAAAGGCAAACCCCTAATCCCTAACCCCCCAATCGTCTTCGCTTTTCTGTGTGTAGGTTGCAGGTACGCGGCTGAAATTGAAGATCTGGAATCCTTGTGCAGAGACGAACAGATCCCCCTTCGTTTCGCGGATTTTTCGGAGGACCGTGGCGCTCGGGCGCCATCGTCCTGACAACTTTTGCTCAAATTTGCAGGACAGCGCCATATCGACATTTTACTGCTAATTCCAGGTCCGCAGCTTCATACTGTATTCCTGTCTCAGTTTATAAGCGAATCTTTGTCACTTTCTATGCATTCCTAGCTTAATTCTTCTATGCACATTCTTTACAAAAGAGGGTAGCCTTGCGGTCATAACCCTTGAAACTCATTTAGCATCTAATCTTGCATTGCGTGGGATTGGATCTTGTGGGTTTCAACCCCTCTTTTGAATGTAAAGTCTCTCCCCTAAGTGAAAACCATCAACCCTAGTGAATCTCCCTTCTCTCTCCTTGGAGTTGGAAGAGGGGAGAGCAACTAGGGTTCGATCGCGATTTTCCGCTTTACAAATAGGTGGACTATTATGCAATGTCATGACATAATAGGACCTATTATGCAATGTCATGGCATAATAGGACCTATTATGACATGATGGCATAATAGGTCCTATTATGCCATGACATGACATAATAGGACCAACTATGGATCCATTATGCAATGTCATGGCATAATAGGACATATTATACCATCATGGCATAATAGGACATATTATGTCATCATGGCATAATAGGACATATTATGCCATCATGGCATAATAGGTCCATAATTGGTCTTATCATACTAAGTAAACATGTCGAATTAGCATAGTTTCAGTGTCGGAGATGAATTAGATGATGAAGTTGGCAATTTTTGAGAAAATCATGTCATGTTGTGGCTTAATAGGTCCCATTATGGACCTGTTATGCCATGATGGCATAATAGGTGGACTATTATGCAATGTCATGGCATAATAGGACCTATTATGCCATGATAGCATAATAGGACCTATTATGCCATGATGGCATAATAGGTCCTATTATGCCATGACATGATATAATAGGACCAACCATGAACCCATTATGCAATGTCATGGCATAATAGGACATATTATGCCATCATATCATAATGTGTCCTATTATGCCATGACATGACATAATGTGTCCATAATTGATCCTTTTATACCATCACATGACATAATAGGACCATAATAGGACCTTTATGCCATGACATGGCATAAACCTAAGCCTAAACTTTGATATCTAAAATTTGAAGAGTAATGTTAATTACTTTTAAGGTTATACTAATTTAGTGGTAACTTTTTTATTGCCTAATGAGGATTAAGAACAATTTAGGTACATATGTTCGGTTTTATTTCAATTTCCTTTTCGAACGTTTTTGTTTTTGTTTCCATTTCATTTTCATTTTTTTGTTTGTGTCGATTTCATTTTGTTAATTATCTAGGTTTGGTTTTGATTTCTAAATTTGTTGATTAGGGTTTAGGGTTAACTGTTCAAAAATATTTTAGATAAAAATCAAGAATTTACAAATATAAAAAATAATTTATTTATAGGCAACTATAAAAAAAAACTAAAATAATACAAAAAAAACTAAATAATACACAAAAAAACAAGAAAAATATACAAGAAAATTATGAAATGTGAAAATAGATGACTGAATGTGTACCTGGGATAGTGGTGGAGGCTTGAAATGGAAACCACAGCACGAGGGCCCGTTTTTTATCTCCTCTTGTCAATTCACTGTCACAGTGAAAATGAAAAATTTGCCCAAAAAAAGGGTAAAAATAGAATTTAAAAACGGGGGCCCGTTTTGTTTAGAAACGGGGGCCCGTTTTGTAACAAAATGGGGGCCCATTTTATTTAGCTTCGGCCCCCCATCACCTTTCGGCTCGGGAGGCCGAACCATTAACGGGCCCCCATTTTTTGAAAACGGGGCCCCATTATGCGGAGCGCATTTTCCAACGCGCAGACTTCCACGAATTTGTGACTCATTAGCTTGCACATACCCAAAATTTTTAAAATCAAGGCAGATTATAATTAACCTCTTAATTTTAAAAATTCTCTTAAAATTTGAAATGTTGAATCTAGGAGATATTTTTGATTTTAGAGGTATCAAAAATAAAAAAAATCAGCCAATCTTCTAGATTTGGGCTATTAAATACAATCATAACAGTCTCCCAAAATTTCGGGAAAAAAACCGAGGATTGTAGCGATAATGCACACAGTCCAACTAACTTTTAAATTTTTTTTTTAAGGATGAATATTACAATGATTTTAAAGCTAATCCCAAAAACTTGGTGAATTTTACGATTTCTAGATAGGTGAAATTAAGGTTCAAATGTGAAAATAGGACCCTATTAGGGTTTTGAAGAAAAAACAGAATTGGACTGCAAATTTGAAAAGGGTCAAACCTAAATGGGAGAGACACTTTGGAAAATGTTTTAGAAATTTGAATTTGAATGCCCTTTGGAAAATATTTTTGAAATCTAAATTTGCATGAAATGGATTGAATTTGTACAAAATCCAATTAATTTTGAAAATTAAGGTTTTATGACCTAACCACTTAATTTTTGAAATTTTAATTTTGAAAAGAAGAGGGAAATTAAAAATTTGAATTGTAGAAATGAAGACAAATATGAAAACAGTCACAAATCTGAAAATTGAATGGAAATTCAATTTTTGCACAATTTCAAGATGATTTTTAAAAATTAGAGTTTTGACAATTAACCTCTTAATTTTGTGAATTTGATTTGCAAATTGAACAAGACAATGAAGAAATTGAATTTGACAAACAAAGCAATTTTTCAGATCTAAGACAATAACAAGCAATTTTTTGCGGAACACAAGTTCAATTTCAATTTTAAAAACTAGGGTTTTGAATGAATTAACCACTAAGTTTGCAGAAAAATTAAACTTGTAAATGAAAAAAATGCAATGATTTTCAAAATAAAGTATGTAAGACATTGGGCTCACCAAAATGTAATGTTGCTAAAAATGAGCGAATGATGGATCTAGAGGAAAGCTTTTCCTCCCTCCGACGAGAGTTAAGTTTCACTACGGATTTCCCTTCAAACACTTTTCTTGTATTACATTAGAAGAGGGGGGGGAAATGCACTAGATTCAACCTCCAGAGAAGGAGATTGAATTATGAGTGATATAAGAATAGTAAGTTAATCCCCTCTTTTGGATGAGATTTGAATTGATTGAATTGTGTGCTTATGACCAAGTTAAAAAGCGACCAAGATCTAATTATAATTTGAGATAGAATTATGGGATGAAGATGTGCACCTGGATCTGGAATAATATGTCAAGATGAAGCCGCCCTGCGAATTTGAGGAAAAGTCACCCAGAATGTGGCGGGAGTGTAGATGGTCCTCCAAAAAATCTGTGAAATGAAAATGGTTTTTCCGCCTCTAGAAATAGAGTCTAAATCCGAAAGTACAGCTGCGCACCTACAACCTACACACAAAAAAGAGAGGAAAAGGGGTTGGGATTGGGGGTTTGCCTTCAGGTCAAACCCTAGTTTTGAAATTAACCAAATGATGAAAGAAAGTACTTGCAAGTAAATGTAAATGAAAGATTGAAATGTAAATCACCTCAAGGGAGGCTGTAGATAGAATGTAGGTAAATTTTATTTTATTGAATTGAATGTTGAAAGGGATCTCCTCTTCAATGGTTGAATCCTTGACTTGAATGCAACACCTAGCCTTGAAGGGAGACTTGAGAATGCTCAATGCTAGAGAGGAATGCTTGAATGCACTTGAATGCTTGATCTCATGCCCACTTTATTGCTTCTTGAATTTATTTGCCTGTTCCCACTTATGCAAATAAGAGGGAAAATGTGGCTTATATACTTGTCAATTAGGGTTAATTGACTGATTTTCCGTCATAGGCTGACACTGGAGGAGTTTTCTTGCTCGATGCACAACCACCAAAGCACAATTTGAAGGGTCCTTCCCCAAAATAGGGCAGGGGACAGGGGCACCACGCCCCTATCTTGCCTTTTTTTTCCAGGACAGGATGCAGTTCGAGTAGTGCAAAGTCTCTGGTCTCTGATTAGACTTAGGGATTCGATTCACATGCGTAAGGACCCTAATGTGGTCGAAAATTGTGAGGGTCATGATTTTATGACACTACACTTTAAGTTTTTGTTTCAATGAGAAAAGTTGTTAGATTAAAGAAAGAGAAAACAAATGATTTGGAAGAAGAATTGAAAGAATGTAAGAATTTTTTTTTGAAATGATATTAAACTTTTAGATGAAAACCATAATCTTGAAAAAGAATTGAATGAAGTTAAAGATAAAAATGAGGAATTAGAAGAGAAATTAAAGTTATTTGATGATGTCAAAAGGAAGTTTGGTGATTTGGAAGAATTGTTAAATAGGTTAGAAGAAGAAAATAGTTTATAGAAAAAGGAAATATTAAATCTGAAACAAGAGAATGAATGTTTGAAGTCAAAGGCATTAGTTAGTAATTTTTCATGTGATATAGAAGATTTATGTTGATCATTTAGTAAAGTTAATTTGAGTGAAACTATTTGTGACAAAGAATGCAAGAAAGAAGATGACAATGTGTTTGCAAATTATGTTAGTTGTCATGATAAGAATGTTGGTTACAAAATCATGAAGAAAATGGGTTATGAAGGTAAAGGTTTGGGAAAGTATGGGCAAGGAATTAGAGAGCGTATTGAGCCACTAATGAGGCCAAAATATGAAGGCCTTGGATATGTCAAAAGTGAAACTGTTGTTCAAAATTATATATGTTCATACAAATCAGTTCAAAGAATGCAATATATTCAATGTTCTCATTGTAATATAGAAGGACACACAAAACAGATGTGTTGGGATTTGCATCCGCGTAAAATTTGTGGTTTAAGAAATCATTCTGAAAAATATGTTGGAAGAAAGAATGGAATAATGAATCAATGACAGGCTATATAAAAATGGATCGTGGATGGGTTTATGGACTTACTTGGCAAAAGCTCATAAGTATGTTCAAAAGGTCATACAAATGTTCATATGTGAAGACTAATAAAAGTCATGAAAGGTTTGAATGTTAAAAAATGATGGAAAATGTTTTGAGTCAAAAGAAATCATTGTCTAGCAAGACAACTACAGATTGCATAATATTTTGAAGACTTGAATACAAAGAGTTAGTGGGACTGTTGCAGCAGTTGAAGAAGCCAAATGAATGGCATCATTATTAAGAATTGGATTATGGATAGGATTAGGGATATGTTTTGACTTATGGTTATGGTTAGGGTTAAGGTTAGGATTATGTTGTAGGGTTAGGGCTAAGGATTATTGTTAGGGATAGGGTTTACATCAAAGGTAGGGCTAGGGTAAACATAATTACAATTAGGGTAGGGTTAGAAATATTAACTGGGGGATTGGTTAGGATTAGGATTTGGTTTATGGTTACGTTTTGGATTAGAGTTAAGTTTAGTATTATGGTCATGGTTAAGGTTTACATCATGGTTAGTGTTATGATTAGGGTTAGGGTTTAAGGTTATGGTTATGATAATGGTTAACGTGTATATCATGGTCAAGGTTAGCATTGAAATGTTAGGGTTTGATTTTGGTTTAGGATTACAGTTAGGGTAAAGGGTTTACAATTATGGTTAAGGTTAGGGTTTAGGGTTATTATATTATTATGTGGACATATATAAAATTTCATATATCCATTTAGACTATTTTTAATAAATATATGTGTTGCAAGATTAAAGAATATACTAAAATGTAAGATATATATTAGACTTTATTTAATGATAGTATAAAATATTATTTAATGGTTAGTATTATGGTTACAAATAGGGTTAAGGTTATGGTTACTATTATGGTTAGAGTTAAGGTTTATATTATTGTTAGGGCTACGATTAGGGTTCGCATCAAGGTTAGGGTTTGGTTTAGGTTTAGAATTATGGTTAGGGTTTGGTTTAAGTTTAGGATTATGGTTAGGGTTAGGGTTAAGGATTACAATTAGGGTTAGGGTTATGGTTAGGGTTACATTTATGGTTAGGGTTAGGGTTTATTGTTAGTGTTACAATTATGTTTAGGGTTTATATAAAATTTAGGGTTAGGGTTAGCGTTATAATGATAAGTGGGGATAGGGTTAGGATTATGATTTGAATTATGATTATTTAATGTAGGGTTAGGGTTAAGGTTAGTATTATGGTTAGGAATAAGGTTTGCATCATTGTTATGGTTATGGTTATGGTTATGATAATAGTTAGGGTTTTCTGTAGGTTTACGATTATGGTTAGGGTCAGGTTTGAGATTATGGATAGGATTTAATCTTAAGATTAGGAATAGGTTTTGAGTTATGGTTAGGGTTCTAGGGTTATATTTAGGATTAGGTTTTAGGGTTAGGGCTAAGGATTATTGTAGGGTTAGGGTTTATGGTTATGGTTAGGTTAGGGTTAAGGTTTAGAGTTATGGTTAAGATTATGGCTAGGGTTATGGTGAGGGTTAGGGTTAGTATTAAATTAGGATAAGAATTCAATAAGGGTTAGGGTTCATATTAGGGTTTGATTAAGGTTGAAGTTGTAGGTAGGGTTTATTTCTATGGTTAGAGTTAACTTTAGGGTTAGGCTAGGGTTAACATTCAATTAGAGGGATTAGAGTTAAGGGCAAGGTTATATTTAATTAGAGTTACCTGGTTTGAATATGATTCGTGTTTGGTTATGGTAAGGGTTAGATTAAGATTAGAGTTTAATTATGATTGGATTAAGTTTAGGCTAGGATTTAGTTATGGTTAGATCAGGGTTCAAGTTGTAGTTAAGGCTTAATTGTAGGGTTATATTTAAATCTAGGGTTACGTTATGGTTAGGTTTCAATTATGGTTATCGTTTGAGATTAAAGTTTAGGATTAGGTTGTGGTTTAGGGTTCAATTAGGTCTAGATCAGGGATATTGTCAAGGTTAGGTTTTGACTATGGTAATGTTTAAATTATAGTTAGGGTCTGTATAAGAGTTCAATTAGGGTAAGAATTAGCTTTATGATTCAATTATATTAGAGTTATAGTTAAATTAAGATTAACATTTAATTAGGGTTAGGGTTTTGGAAAGAATTCAATTAGGATTAGGGTTCAATGAGTGTTAGGGTTTGGATTAGGTTAGGGTTAGATTAAGGTTGAAGTTGTAGGTAGGGTTTAATTCTATAGTTAGAGTTATGGTTAGGGTTAGGTGATGGTTGGGATTCAATTAGGGTTGTATTTAAGTTTAGGGTTATGGTTTGGGTTAGGGGTTAGTGTTAGGATTAGGATTATTGTTTTGGTTTACATCATGTTTAGGGTCTGGGTTAGGGGTTAGTGTTAGGATTAGGATTATGCTTAGGGTTTACATCATATTTAGGGTTTGGGTTACGAACAAGTTTAGGGTCAGAATTATGGTTAGGTTAGGGTTTATTTTTAAATGACACAAGGGTTTAAATAATGGTTAGGGTTAGGGTTAGCATTAAGGTGTAGAGTTAGCATTAGGATTATAGTTAGGGATATGGTTGACATCATAGTTAAGGTTAGGAATAGGGTTAGGGTTGGAGATACATTTTGAGTTATGGTTAGGGTTTAATTAGGGTTAGATTAAGGATGAATTTGTAGGCAAGGTTTCATTCTATAGTTAGTGTTATACTTAGGGTTAGGTAATAATTGGAATTCAATTAGGGTTATATTTAAGTTTAGTGTTTGGTTATGGTTTAGGGTTATGATTTCGGTTAGGGGTTAGTGTTAGGATTAGGATTATCATTTGGGTTTACATCATGTTTTGGGTTTGGGTTAGGGATTAGTGTTAGGATTAGGATTATGCTTTGGTTTTACATCATGTTTAGGGTTTGGATTACGAACAAGTTTAGGGTTATAATTATGGTTAGGTTAGGGTTAGGGTTAGGGTTTAAATAATGGTTATGTTTAGGTTAGGGTCAGGGTTAGCATTGGGGTGTAGGGCTAGCCTAAGAATTATAGTTAGGGACATGGTTGAAATCATGGTTAAGGTTAGGAATAGGGTTAGGGTTGGAGCTAAATTTTGAGTTAAATGGTTAGGGTTAGGTATTAGGGTCAGGAATAAGGATTATTATTAGGGATAGGGTTTTGGGTTATGGTTAAGTAAGAGTTAGGTTTATGGTTAAGGGTCAAGGTTATAGTTGATTAGAGTTAGGATTCAATTACACTTAGGGTTTGATTATGGTAAGGGCTTAATTAGGATCAAGGTATGGAGTATATTAGGGTTAGGATTTAATAAGGATTAATGTCCAATTATGATTAAATTTTAATTAGGGTTAGGGTTAACTTTAAGCCTAGAGTTCAATTAGGGTTAGGGTTAAATTTAGGGCCATGGTTCAATTATTGTTAAATTATAATTTAACTTGTAGTTAGGGCTTAATTATAGGGTTCTAGATAAGTGGTTAGGTTATTGTTAGAGTTCAATTTGGTCTAGATTAGGGATGTTGTCAAGGTTAGGGTTTGATTATGATAAGTGGTTGAATATAGTTATGATTAGTATTAGGTTTCAATTAGGGTTAGAATTACAATTATGATTCAATTACTTTAGGCTTAGGGTTAAATTAGGGTAAGGGTTTGGTCTAGAATTCAATTAGGATTAGGGTTCAGATAGGGTCACTTTTAATAACAGGGTTAGAGTTAAGTTTAGGGTTCAATTAGGGTTCAAGTTCTAGGCAATGTTTAATTCTAAGGTTAGAGTTAAGTTTAGGTTTAGGTTTCAATTATGGTAAGATTAAGTTTAGGGTTAATATTATGCTACAATTAGGGTTAATATTATAGGATTATGCATTCATTAAACTTATTATCTATTTCTTATAAAATATTAATAAAAATCTTCATTATTATGTACATTTTTTTCTATATTTTTATAAAATAAATACCTTTAAAAATTGTTCTAATAAAACTAAGACATTTAAAAATAGCTTAAAGTTTTTTTAATTAAAATTATTTTCTTTTAACCTTTTAAATTTTTGATAATTAACATAAAAAGTATTTTTGACCTTTCTAAATTAATAATCATATGTTATTTTTGAATTTAGAAACATTATATTTTACAATTGGAATTTACAAACATATGATTTTTTTTAATCTTTCCAAATTGAAAATTAAGATTCTTTCAGTCCTTTAAAAAAAAATAAATATTGCATCTATTTTCAATATTCCAATCCTTTTTAATCTTCCTAAATTGAAAATAAGATTCTTTCCTTCCTTTTTAATCTTTTTATAACAAAATTCTATGAAGACATTAATATCTTAATATTTTTATACAATATTTTACGAAGACATTAATATCTTAAGATTTTTATGTTTAAGGTTTAGAAATATAGAAAATATATTTGATCTTATTAGTACTTGTCGTTAGGCTAGTACTATTGCAATAGGTTGCACCCAATTTTCATTAACTAGTTATTATTGAATTGGTTTTCTACCAATTATATCCATAAATTTTTTATTTCAATGTTTTGTTTTAATTTTTAAATAGTTAAGATGCATGATTTTTACGTTTTCAAATTTCAGAAATTATTTTTATTCAATCTAATTGGCTCAAATAATTTGCATCTTATTACAAGATTTCCCAGATCCACTTTCTACATGAATTTTTTAAGGCAAATTTTTGGGTCATTAAAATAATATTTAGTTTTTTTAATTTCCTTTTCAAATTATTTAAAATCTATATCTAAATCTTCATCAAGTAATTTGATAATATAAAAATATATCTTTGATAAATACATTAATATATATTTTCTATGTAGTATATAATTAAATTAAATATTAGATAAAAAATGAATAAATAATTTTAATATTATAAATAATATAATATATTTAAAAACCAAAGGGGTAAAAACTTTATTGAAACTCAAAGAACAACATTACAAATGAAACAAGAGACCAAAGTCCCCAGGAAAATCCTGACCACCAAGCAGGAAAAGACAATCAACACCTTCAACCATCACCTTCTCCCTCCCTATCCTCAGCAAGAATTCTCTCAAAATCAGGACGAAGCGCCAGAGAGACCATTTCCCACTCCTCAATTCTCCATCCCTTAGCATACTCTGACGCCCATTTCGCCAAGCAATCAGCAGCCCTATTCCACTCCCTTGGAATAGGAATGAAAGTCACCAACTCCATTAATGAACTAACCCGCAAAATCTGTTGCACCACCCCAGCCAACTGCCAACTGACATCCTCCATTTTCTGCTTAATAAGTAAATTGATCAAAACCTGGGAATCAGATTCACAAACAACCCTTCTCCATCCCAAATCATAAGCTTTCTCAAGAGCACAAAGAATTGCCAACCCTTCCATAAGGTTGATAGTATGAACACCCTCATAGACCGAAAAGAGGAAAACCACCGAACCCAAATAGTCCCTACCAATCCCCCCAATACCAGCCGGCCCCAGATTGCCTTTGGAGGAACCATCAGTATTGATTTTTAGAACCCCAATTGGGGGAGGCTACCAGAATCCAGACCTTTGAACTCTCTGCTTCAAATGCTTACCACGCTTTACACATGTCGAGGCCAAGGACAGCCCCTGAATCCCCAATCTCTCTGCCACTTCAGTATCCCTTTTCCCCAAGGGGAATTCCAACTCACACTTAGCCACCACCTTCTCCTGAACCATGCCTAAAGTTCTTTGCTAAATTTGTTGAACCAACTTCTTTTCTCCATGAAATATTTGCCAGTTCCGCTCCAGCCAAATCTGCCACAATATGAAGATAGGACCCACAAACCACACCACCTATAAAAAGGAAGCCATAGAGGGAGGCCTACCCAACCTTTGCCAAAACTCAATCAAGGAAGAAGCATGAACACAGGGACTATTCCAAACCCCCCACCAAAAATGCCAAATCTGGAGGGAGAAAGGACAGCGAAAAAACAAATGAGCCAAGTCCTCCTCGTTAGCTCCACACAAAACATAGATCGAGGGACCCTGGAAGCCATGCTTCTGAATATTATCCCAGGTCAAGCACTTATTCCAAGCCAAAATCCACACAAAACAATTACATTTTGGCCAGGAAGACTTGTTCCATATCTTCTTCCACCACTGAATTTCATCCCCATCCACCCTATGGGACAATAGCTCCCGATAGCCAGAAGCAACAGTATATTCCCCTTTAGGATTGGGAGACCAGGCAAGCACATCATCATACTGGAGAGGGTTGCAACGTCTACTGGAAAGGACATTATGTAGCTCAACACATTCTTCTGGCATCCCAACATTAGGCCATTCATCTGGAGACTTCCATCCAGCCACCTCCAACTGACCACGAGAGGAAAATGACTTAAAGTCACTTACCCGAGTCCAGCCATTCTCATGAAATCTCTGACAGAGATTTAACAAGTGAGGAAACTAAGAAATGATGGGGGGGTATCCATCCCATGAATCAGACCAGAATTGAACCTCAGTCCCCTTGTTACAAATCCAAAATAAACCATCCTTAATAAGAGTAGCCCCTTTCTTAAGCATACTCTAGATCACCGAGCCCTTTCCAAGAAGGGGGTAACGGGGCATTTCCAACTGAGGGATTCCCTGAAAATACTTCTGAGAAAGAATCTTGGCCCAACTCTTATCCTGCTCCTTACACCACCTCCAATATAGTTTCGCAGCCAAAGCCACACCAGTCAAAGCCATCTGCCGCAGCCCCAAGCCACCATATTGCTTTGGGCTACACACCACCTCCCATCTAACCAAACTCCATTTGGAAGACTCCAAGAAACCAGCCCATAAAAATTGTCATGTCACAGAATCCAAATCCTTAACAAAACCCATAGGGGCAACCTGTAGCATGCATCTGTAAATGGGCAAAGCTTGTACCATCGACTTGATAAGATGAACACAACCAGCAAAGGATAACCACCGGTGAGTCCAGTGATTAACCTTCACCCTAAATTTATCTAGAATGCTCTGCCATGACTCCCGAGGCAATCTGTCCATCGAGATAGGGAAACCAAGATAGGTCAAAGGAAGTGTCCCGATCTGAAATCTCAATGTTTGAACAATCCTCCTTTGAATGGGGCGTGGAGTGTTGAAGAAGAAAATAGAAGACTTATCCTCATTGATTTGTTGACCTGAGGCAACCAAGTAAACATCCAACACCCTACATAAATTAGAAGCCTCTTGCATTGTAGCCATACCCATCAGAGCAGTATCATCCACAAATTGCAGATGAGACTGCGGAGGTAAATTACCTCCCCACTGCCAGCCCTGTATGCTACCCATCTCCACGTTCCTTCGAAGCAATCTCCCCAAACCTTCAGCAAGGAGGATAAACAAGTACGGAGAGA
Source organism: Cryptomeria japonica (assembly GCF_030272615.1). Classification (NCBI taxonomy): domain Eukaryota; kingdom Viridiplantae; phylum Streptophyta; class Pinopsida; order Cupressales; family Cupressaceae; genus Cryptomeria; species Cryptomeria japonica. The sequence goes on from NC_081405.1 coordinate 55,584,815, forward strand.
GAGGGTCCCCCTGATGAAGGCCCCTAGAAGCACCGAAAAGCTTAGAATGATTCCCATTAATAAGCACAGAGAAAGAGACTGAGGTGACACAACTCATAACCCATTGAATCCACTCTGCCGCAAACCCAAAAGCAGCGAGAACCTTCCACAAGAAGGACCATCGAACTCTGTCATAAGCCTTCGCCATATCCAATTTGATAAACATTGCCTTTTCCTTGGAGCTGGCCATAGAATGGATGACTTCAGTTGCAATAACAATCCCATCCAGAATTTGTCTACCTGCAACAAAACCACTCTGTTCTTTGGAAATCAGCTCCTCAAGACCCTTTTTCAACCTGTCAGCAATTACCTTAGAGATGATTTTATAGATGACATTGCAATGAGAAATGGGTTGAAATTGGCTTAACCTATCCACCCCCTCACACTTGGGAATAAGAGAAAGGAAAGTAGAATTTAAAGCCCTTAGCATCTGCTTGTTCCTTTGAGATTCTTGCACAACCTCCAGGAGATCCAAACTGATAATATCCCAAAATTCTTGGAAAAACTCGATCGGGAAGCCATCAGGACCTGGTGCCTTTCCCTTCTGCATCTGGAACACAGTTCCTTCAAGTTCTTCCAGTGTGATATCATTCATAAGCTGTTGGTTCAGCTCCCTAGACACAAGATGAGGAATACAAGAAAGAACCTGAGCCTCCTCAGGAGACCCCCCTTGCGAGTCCTCCCTAAAGAGAGAAGCAAAGTATTGTCTTACCTCATTAGAAATTTCAAGGAAGGAAGATAGATGTTCTTCCCCATCGTTCACAAGACCAGAGATAGAATTCCCATGCCTCCGTGCTTTCACCGAATTGAAGAAAAAAGACGTATTTTTATCCCCTTCCTACAGCCAAACTATTCGAGCCTTCTGTTTCCAATATATCTCTTCCCTCAGCTCCCATTCCTCCAAGGTTCTCACAGCTTGTGCTTCTGCCTAAAGAAGCTCAGGCGTCACTCCAACCTCCCTTAACCTCCTTGTGATACTATCCAATTCTTCCTGAGCCACTGCCTTTTCCTGGAAGACATTCCCAAAGCACTGAGAGTTCCAGTGCTTAAGCTGATATTTAACATGTTGAAGACGCTTGGAAAAAATATACATTGCCGTCCCATAAGCAGGTCTTCCACTCCTCCACCATTCTTCCACATAATCCTTCAGAGAAGGGTCACGCAACCACATGAGCTGGAACCTAAAAGAAGGCGTACGTGGAGCACAAGTCGAATCAATGACAAGCTTGATAGGCCAGTGATCTGAACCTTTCCAATCCAAGATCTCAGAGCGGGAAGACCACATCCCCCCAACCCAGTAGCAGGACACCAGAAAGTGATCTAGCCTTTCTACGATGCAATAATCCCCAACTCGACGGTTGTTCCAAGTAAACTATCCATTACTAGGCTTGATATCAACAAGATTTAAAGAGTTGATGCTATCCTAAAGCAACAAAGCAGAGGGCTCCAGCCTCCCAGAACCACCTCGCTTCTCAGCCAACTTGCAAATAGCATTGAAGTCTCCAGCCATAATCCATGGATGGAAAGGTGCCATAGATCGGACTAACCTGATATGAGACCACAGAGCTTGCTTACCCTGGATATCAGTAGGAGCATAGATATTAGAAAAGAGAATAACCTCCCCTGTCTCAAAGCTAGAAGCAATCATAGACATAGTGGATTTAGAAGACACCCACCAAAGAGGTCAAATTTTCCGAGGATTCCAAAAATAGGCCACACCCCTAGAAGATCCATGAGCATCGATACATTGACACTCACCACACCTCCATAGCCTAGGTGCCAAGTCAAGCATACTCTCAACAGATAACTTAGTCTCCTGAAGAAAAAACACATCAGGACCATGCTTTCAAACTAAATCGTGAACCACTTTTTGTTGAGGGCCGTTGTTCAAGCCCCTTACGTTCCATGAAAGAACTATCATTTCAAGGGGCTTGAAAAGTGAGAATCCAGAGTCTTTACTGACCCTGACTCAACCAAGTTCTCGCCTGTCAATTTGATCTTTTCCACATCCTTCTTTCTACCTGGTTTAGCAAATTTCTCTGTCCCACCTTTCTTAATATCTTTCTGCAAAATACCCAATTTTGGAGGCTTAGATTTCTTAGCAGAATCCAGATCTGCACTTCGCCCAAGAGGAGAAGAATCCTCCCCAACTACTAGAATAATGGCCAAAGAAAGAGGAGCCTCCAGACCTTCTGTCGGCATAGCAGCATCCGTGAGTACACCAGAATCACCTTGTGGTTCCATAGAAGAAACGAGAGCAGGTCCCTCTTGAACAAACCCCTCAATCCCCTGCTCCAAGTTTACCAAACCTGGGTTAACTTCCTGGTGACTAAGGTCGTCCAAAACCTCAAACCTGTTAAAAGTGCCCTCTTCTTGCCTTTCACTGAAAGGCCTCTTTTGCCCCCTTTTCTTATTCTGAGCCTTGACAGGAACAAAACCATCATTATCTACCCCCGCAGTAGGACCGTTGCACTTCCCCTTATCCGCCTTGGGAGGCTCCCTAGAAGGCTGGGGATCCACCGACTTGTATCTTGGACACTTTCTCAGCAAGTGGCCATATTCACGACAGAGCCTGCAGTGGAAGGGAAGGGTCTCGTAGTCCAATTGCTGCACCCAAGAATAAGAGCCCGCACACATATCTATTGCATCGGGTAGAGGCTTACTTAGGTCAATTTCAACACAAATTCTTGCAAAAGTCATTACCTTTTTCCCCAAGGTCTGTGACGAAGTTCCATCTGGTTTTCCAAGCAGCAAAGCAAGAAAAAGCAACACATCCTCCCGACAGCATTCCATTGGGAGGCGAGGTAAACGAACCCACACTGGGACGCGATTTGGAAGCTCCTCAGTAGGGTTAAATCCTGCATGCCACGACTTGATAAACAACCCCAGCTTATTATGAAAATAAGGTCCTCCCTCAAATACTTTGTTACGATCAGCTATACAATTAAAGGTAACCATGAAGTAATTGTTAGCCAATAACATTATCTCCATTTCTCCCACCGGCTCCCAAGTTCTCTGAGCCCAAAGCTCCAAAAACTGAAGCGAGACCCTCATCCTCAAAAATTTGCAATATAAGGAATGATTTGAGTAGTAATCAATATCATCAGCAATCATTTTAGGTGGGACAACAAATTTCGTTCTCACCTTGCACCGCTCTAGACAGCCATTAACCTTCGTGATCCGTGAACCAGAGGGCAATCCCGCACCATCCATCCTAGGATCCGCTGCAAATAGACTGTTATTAAATGTCGACATCCCATCCTTTGGGGACATCGAGTTAATTGATGCATGCAAATTCAACACAGGGGTAACCCCAGATGCCTCCCCCTTGGAAAAGGCCATCAAACCTTAGGCCAATAGACAAGCCCCAGAAAGGAATGAGGGAGAAAATCCCCCGCCACACCCTCCACCCAAACTCCGCAAAACCCACCACTCGAACCCTACCAAAGCCGCACCAGTCAGGGAGAGAGGCAAGCAAGACTAGAAGGGACCAGCCACAGACTCCTTCCCAACTCCTCACATGATGAAATCCGCTCCAGACAGTCACAGGTCCCAACCACGAGCCAAACACACAGGCGCATATAAGCTCGGCCCAGATCGCACCAAAACAACCCCCAATCTTGAATCTCAAACCAGGCTTTCACCCCAAAGCCAGCCGCACCACATAAGCTGAAAGTCCGCCCCCAGGACAACAGAAAACACCCACCCAAACTGTGCAGAAACAGAAGAAAGCGACCACGAGCTAGGGCTCGGGTGCCCTAGCTTGGCCCACGCAGGCGCAGACCCGTTCCATTTTTCCCGAGTTGTGAAAATTTTCATCCAAATAATATAATATATTTAAGTCTATATATATGATGGAATTTTGTCAACTCAATAATTATCGGAAAAGATTGGGCTTTGCAACCTAGGGTTTGGCGTGGACCGTCTGAATGTGTTGGGCATTAGGGTCTTCCCCCTCCATGTGGAGGAGGTGGTAAGGTCTCCTCCACGGTGGAATCACTTCTCAGATCTCTTCATATTTTACTATTGGGATGCTTTCTTTTCTGCATTTATTTTGCATGGCCTCTTTCCTCCACTTGGCTTGATTGCAGGTGTGTGAAGAGTCCTTCGTATTGAATGCTCGATGGGAAAGGATTCAAGTGGGGTGGGAATTAATTAGACCCAGCTGATGGCCTCGAGTTTGGTGGAAGAAGGTTTTTTGGCAAGTCCTTCAGGGATGCCATTGTTGGCGATTCTCTGCAGGTCCCCCTGAAGGCTAAGTTTGACCTAGTAAGTGCTTCTTCCTCTGGGTGTGATGGCGGAGATGCAAGATGAGGTAAGGGCCCTTCCTTGCCTCTTTATACCTTATATATATATATATATCTCCTAATGACTCTATGGCCAAGGCTATTGAATTGAAAAATATCAGGCTTCAAGATATCGCCATTTTTTTTGCTGCTATTGATATTGATAAATGTCCATCTAGAAAGTTTTTTAGATGATTGGATGAAATTTTTTTGGAATAAAAGATTAGGGTTTAAATTCTCTTTCTGCAGAATGATTCAGAAAGGTTTATTCATTATTTTTTTCAATGATAATAAGACACAGGCGGAGGTCCTCCAAAAATAGTTCTGGGTCATTGGTAAAACCCCTTTTAGGGCCCTTAAATGGTCTTTTGATGCGATTAATGAAGAGATTTTGGCTCTCTCTTTCCCTCACTGGCTCTTGATTAAGAATTTGCCTCCCATCTTTTGGAATTTCATTCCCTAGATTCTAGACTCCATCAGTAGAGTGATTAGTATTGATCACTCATTGAATCTTATCCCCCACCTAGATGCCAGAGTCCTGGTCTTCATTAACCCTGGCATTGATATTCTGAGATTTATTGAGATTAAACTCCATGATGACACATTCACATGTGTTATAGAAACTCTAAGAGGCTTGAACTCTTGATTTCTGTGTAGACGTGAAGGCCACATCATAAGATTATGCCTTATGCTTGCAGCCAAGAGAAGAAATGGTATAAACCCTTCTGAGACCATTTCTAAGTCGGGTGATGTTGCTCCCCCAAATTCAACTGCTAAGCCTGAAGGAGCCCCTCCAATTTTGGATAAATTGGATTCTCTCAAAAAGGCCATTAATATTGTTGTGGCTAGTTTTCTGAAAGAACAACTTGTGAACCCCATTGTTATTGAAAATGGCTCTACCTTTGGCTCTCCCCATTCAACTATTTCTGCTGCCATCTCTCAAATGGAGGGAGTCAAGGGCTCTGGATTTTAGGTGGTTTCTAGAAAGAATAAGAGGTCTAAGAGGAAAAATGAACAACAATTGGCATTTGAAAAAAATAGGGCTTGAGAGCAGGAGAAGCCATGCTCTGTCGAGGCCCCCATGGATGATGATGCTAGTATTAATGAATGATTTTGATAAGGATTCTCATGTTAAGTCTATTATAAGTCTTTTGAAGGGATTGATTGAGGAAAATATGATATTAGAAGGAGGGATTTAACCTCCTCCCCCCCAGTGATCCTCCTTCTGCTCCTGACTCTAATCAGTTTCAAGTCTTGTTTGATTTGATTGACTCGACCATAATGCAAACTAGTTCTGGGGATCCCTAGGGGGATGGAGATTTCCCCCTCCCTCTCAAACCATTGCCTCTTGGGGCTCTATCCCTATGAAATCTAATTCCCTTGTTGATGATGACAATGTCTTCTATGAGGTTATCCCAGCTGATCCAATGATTGACAATACCAAACCTAATTGCCCTTTTGAGTTAGGTGTATCTGAGGATGATACCCCTAAGGAAGCCTCCTCAGTAGACATTCATGAGTCTGGGTTAGAGGCTGAGTTGAGATCCAAATTTTTGGTCACTAGTGGTGAAGGGATTAGGGACAAAGGTAACTTGGATGAGGATATTTTTTGAGGATGAAGCCATCACTAGAAGGAAGAGAGGCAGGCCCTTAGGCTCTAAGAATAAGCACTCTTTGCTGCATAAAAATTACAACTTCCCCAAGCATTTTAGTAGATTTAAACATGACAAGATTGATAATTAATTGATTGGTTACCATGAAATATTTAGAGGTTGGATTCCCCCGATAGGAAATATATGGTGAGAAGGATGTTTAACTAGCACAAGGATTTGGACTTTGCCTTGTTGCAAGAAGTTAAAGCCATTAGCTTCTCATTGGAGATCAATCTTAATTTTGTGTGGGGAGATGCTCTCAGATTTTGCACTAAGCATGAGAAAGAAAAAGGGGGTGGGGGGGGGGTGCTATTTTTATCAAACCCCAAGTGGAGAAATTCTATCCTTTTCTTAGGGATCTCCCCCTGCAATAGGGCTATATGGGTCACCTTTAGGGATGGTGATTCCACCTTTGGGATTGGCATTGTGTACGCTCCCAATGATTATAGGGATAGATCCAACCTCTGGAAATGGCTTGCATCCCTACAAGATATCTCATGGATCTTGGGGGGAGATTTTAACATGGTTGAACACAAGGATGATAAGCTAGGGGGAGCCAATGTTGAATAAAGAGGGGGATAGAAGCTTCATTGGGAAAGACTGAAAGGTATCAAGAAACTCTTTGACCCCTTGGATGACTTAAAAATATCTTACAAGGGAATCTGGCTTACGTGGTACAATTACCAAAAGGTGGGAATAGGATTTTCTCTAGATTGGACATATTCTACACTAATAAGGACACCTTCTCCTTTGTCCCAGATCAGCAAGGGTGTCTGGTGGTTGTGAGGCTATCCATATTGTGAGATTGTTCAATAACTAGAATTCTCAAGCTATTTCTAATATTGCTAGGTGGAACACCTCAATGTCTAGTTGGCAAAAGGTTCTTAGTACCATTGGAAAGAAGAAGGCCAAGGATGCTAGATAGGTGGATCTTATCCTCTCTTCTAATCTACATAAGGTAGAGGAGGACATTCAAAATGATCCCAACAATTCACATCTTACTCACTTGGTGGCGATGGCTAGAGATAAGCTTGGAAGAATGCAACATGTAAGAGCCATTGGAGCCAGATACAGTGGTTGTCTTAAGGAGATAAAGGGTCTAAGTTCTTCTTCAACCTACTGAAGCAGAAGTAGATCAAGGAGAAGATAGACCAGATGTGGGTGGACGTTAGGGAAGTCTCTGAAGAAGAAGATATCATGGCAAAATTCGTTAGCTTCTACAAGCTGCTTTTCTCCTCAGAAGATTCTCCTAAATCCATGATTGCTAGAGACAAGTGTCAGTCTCTTGTCCCCAAGATTCTGTCACTTGAAGAAGGATAGACTCTTAGTAGACCATTTTTTCGGTTGAGGATATCAAAAGAGCCATCAACTCTCTACATTATGATAAGGCCCCTAGGCCGGATGGGCTTACCATTGAATTCTATAAGGCTAACATTAGTTGGATTGTGGATGACTTGCTAGAGGTGTACAAGGAAGCTACTATGATAGGGTCTCTGGGTGGTGACATTAATAGAGGCCTTATCAAACTTATCCCCAAAGAAGGGGACAAAGCTCTTATCAAGAGTTGGCTTCCTATTACAATACTTAATGTATCCTATAAGATTCTTGTGAAGTTGCTTGCTATTAGACTGGAAAATATCCTACCTTGGTTTATTTGTGCCACACAGACCAATTTTATTAAAGGGAGATACATCCTGGAGAACCTCATTACCAGTTGGGAGGCTATCAAGTGGGCTAAAATTTTGGATCAAAAGGTGGCCATATTTCTACTGGACTTTGAGAAGGTGTACAACATGATTGAATGGAACTTTATTTCCATGATGCTTAAAGATTTTGGTTTCCTTAAGGTTTTCTGCCAATATGTTCAGGTACTCCTTAATGATGCACATGCCTAGGTTGAAGTTAATGGTTCTATCTCTCAGCCCTTCAATCTTAGTAGGTCTATTAGGAAAGGGTGCCCTCTTTCCCTTTCCCTCTTTGTGATAGCCTCAGATGCTCTGTATTACCTTCTTAGGGATAACTCTCTCTCCCCTAAAGATAGAGGGATCTCCCTTCTAGATAAATATAAATTTCTTAGCATTCAGTTTGCAGATGACATTGCACTATTCCTTGATTTATCCAATGAAAACATGATTGCTTTATCCGCCAAGCTCACCTTGTTCTGTGACACTTCAGGGGCAAGAATTTCCCAAGCCAAATCTACTTTTCTCAGTTGGTCTAAGCGGCCACGAGATTGGATTTCCACCTATGGGTTTCAATGGGGAGGACCTAACATAATTGTTAGATACTTGGGGATTCATTTTGCAATCTCTCCTTGTCTTAAAGATATGTGGTTTTGGATTAAGAGAAAGATTGAAACCAAGCTTACCAAGTGGAATAAACACTACCTCTCACTTGCTAGGAGAGTACAAGTTTGTCAAAAGATTCTGTCATCCTACAGTATCTACTACACCTCTATGTGGATGTTTAGTATTTATCAAATCAATGAGTTACAAAAGATCATTAGGGAATTCTTGTGGTCAGATGGTAGAGGACACATAAAAGCACACTCGGTTAAATGGGAGTGGTGTTGTATGGATAAGACTATTGGAGGACTGGGCCTTAAGGATCTTAAAGTGCAAGGGATTGCACTTGCTGCTAAATGGATCTTCCATGTACTGGAAAGCAACAAACCTTGAAAAGTGCTCAGTCAGAACAACATCAGACTGGGTTTTCCCAAGAAGGCTAAATCCTAGAGATCCCTTCCTATTAGTGACCTTATAGCTGGAAATTTCTCAGTCTCTACTGCAGGCTCTGCTGTCTTCAAATCTATTTGGAAGACGTGGGAGAGCGTTAGGCTTAATATTGGTAATAATTGGATCAGATGGGATAACCAAGTTTGTGGGGAAAGATCAATTTGGTGGAACTTAACCCACAATGGAAAATCCCTTGCACTCACTCAAGGGTGTTTGGCCAAGAAATGGGCTAACAAAGGTATATGTTGTTTTAAAGATATTATTATAAATGATGCTCTCATTTCATGAGATGATCTTTCTAGTAAGTATCAACTTCTCTGGTCTAATAGAAGAACATATAACATCATGTGCAATGCATGTGGTATCTTGTAGCTTCCTAAAGGATGCGATGTGAATGATGAAAAATTTGTATCCTTTTCATGGGTTGATGGGAGCTTGCTTTGTAATGTGAAATCAATCTTGATTTATAGAATTTTGATGTATAATGTTAATATTTTTAATCATGTTAATGTTAATTGGTATTCGGATCTATCCCCTACTCAATGGGGCAAAATGTTTAAGGTTCTTTAGAGCTCTCCTTTGTTAGTGCTTGATAAATTGCTTATCAGATTTGACTATAATAAAAATGATCTTTTTAATATTTGTACAGTGAAGGACTCCATCAAACATATTTTCTTTGATTGTATTATTCCTAAGGAAGTTTGGCTTATTTTTGGGCTCATACTTGATGTTGTTACTAGATGTATTAGAGGCATTAAGAAAGACACTAATATTTTTTGGAAATTTTTTATCTTGTGAAATACTTTGGTATCTATGGAGGATTAGAAATATAGAAAGATTTCAAGGGGAAGAAAGAGCCCTTACCGAGTCTTTTCATAGACTCACCTTTCATTTTATCTTCTCATGGTTTACTATGGTTATCAGGTTGAACAAGGAAAATTTTCGCAGATTCCTTACTAACGGGCATACAAGATTATTTATCTTTGAGCTCTCTCATGGTTATACTTGGGGGAGAATGAATGCAGAAAGGAATCCATTTGTCAAAGCTCTGGATGCTCTTATGGAGGAAATCAGAGGAAATGGAGAGCTGGTTCGCCATCAAATGGTGCACTCTGCCAGAAGGATGGATGATCAGAGGTAGGTTTGGAGGGAAGGCCCCCTAGGTTGGGCTGCCTAGATCTAGTTAGGGGTTGTCTCATGGTGGATGTTTTGTATAGCTGGATGACTTTTTGTATATGCCTATTTAGATGTATAGGCTTGTAGTACCGGATTGGTATTTTGTATAAACCCGTGTATTAATGGTCCAATCTAGACATACTTATTGATGTGTATGCCTAGATAGAAGGATGGGATGAATTGCTAGTTGTAGTTCTAACTGTTTTGTAAATTAGTTTATTCTCTATAATCAATACAAAAAAAAAGTCTATATATATACAATAATATAGTTAAAATTATTATATTAAGATCAAATACATTTTTTATATTAAAAGAAAATTAGAATTAAATATGTTTATTATATATAATCAATTAATAATAAAATTATATATAATAATATATAAGTAAGGTTTAATTGTTAAGGTTTGAATTAGTTATAGATATTATTGTAATTTTATCACTATGTTATAATAATGGGCACTCTCTAATATATTATTGCAAAAATATATTATGTCAAATTATTATCCAACATGCCTCTAAACAAAATTTTTATTATTGCAATACTAAAGAGGCAAGTACTAACCACTATGTTGCACTTGTTAAATGTGAGTTATATTAATGGTTAAATGAATAAACAATTCACTTTCAAAATAAGTAAAAATAAAATATAAATATAAATGTAACGTTTTTAAATTATATACAAATATTATTATATTTTAAAATTAAATTAAATTATATGAAACTAAGAAACCTTAAATGAATTAAATATCTTTTAATTATGAAATTGAAAAAACTAGAAATTAATTTGCATATATAAGCAAAATTTCTATTTTATTTTTACTTTTGCATGCAAATGAACTTGAATATTTAAATTAAATTAATTTAAAAATAAATTTAAAACTAAAATTTGGGTATTAATAGAACCTTTCTAATTTTTTTCTCATATATAAAAAACATTATATTTATCTTTTCTTGTTTGCATGGAAATTATTTCAAATTTTAAATCTAAACTAAATTCTATGGTTTTTAATTTTAATATGAATCATCAATCATTTTTAGAAATAAATTTAAAATTTCCTTTCTTCATACAAATCATTTCAAAATCTAAACTCAAATTAAATTCTATTTTTTTAATTGTTAAAAAGATTTGTTCTGTCTACCCTTTTATAAATGAAAACTTTCAATTTCTACATATATATAATTTCTACATATATATAAGTAAATTTATATTTTATTTTTCCTTTCTCCATTCAAATCATTTTAGAATCTAAACTCAAATTAAATTCTATTTTTTTTAATTGATAATGGGATCATATATAGTAACCAAAGGACCATATTGTTTTGTTGAAATTGATCATTCACCTCAGTCTATCTTCATATAACTAAGGACTCTCATTAGGATCTCTCGAACTAAAAGCTCCATTGTCAATACAATTTTTTTTGATAGTTGTGTAAAGTCTTAAATATATCGATCTTATGAGTTCTAAATGGTCTTAAATAAAGAATAGAGATGGTAGTAAAATCATATAGTTTATTAATTTAGAATAAATTATAGAATATTTATCTGCTTTTTACAAGATAGTTCTAAATATATAATCTTGATAATTATTGGTTTAGCTATTTTTAATCAATCTTTTTTATTTTTGGAAGGGTCGCATATATTAATTAAATTTCTTAACCAATCTTTCTATTTTGAAACTGCCATTTATCTTAAAAAAATTAAATTAAATATTTTTAAGCAATCTTTTTATTTTTAGAATTGTCAATTCTAATTAAAATTAAATTAAATTTTCTACTACTTTTTGTTATGTTATTATTTTTTAAACTCTATGCATATCGATTGTTTTATTATATTAATAAATTATTAATTTAATAATAAATATATAATATAGTACAACTTGAGTTGGCCTATTGGTGAAGAACTTGTGCTCTTGAAATAGAGGTTGCAAGTTCAAATCCCACAAAGGGGGTAGAGTATGTACACCTTATCGACTTCAGCCCATTACCTATCAAAAAAATAAAATAAATATATAATATAATAAAATTAAGTTTTAAAAATATATAAAAAAAGAAGTTTAAAATTTTAAAAAATATTAAAAAAATAAATTAATAAAAATATGTATTTAAATTATAATAAATATAGGCTTCTCTCGTGGTGTTGATATTTTCATATTTGAAATAGAGCTTAGTAGGTAATGTTTCATTTTTTTAATCAAATTTGTGTTTCACATTTAAAAAAAATTAACAATTTTTGAATACATCTCTCTTTTTTTTTAATAACTCCTATAAAATCCTAACCCCAAACCTAATATAGATGAATAAATATTTGAAGATATCCATACATCACCCCAATCTCCTTTTACACTTTGGACAAACCATTTGACAAAGCCAAAATGAAATGTTGGGCAACTTGGAATAAAATAAAATTCAACTTTTAAAAGATAGTTTCATAATTGAAGACATCCATTGGACACTAGTAACATGCATCACTTTCCTTATCATTGAGAAGCTAAGAGTAATTGTAATGACATTTGAAATAAAATAAAATTCAACTTATAAAATTAGTTTCATCATTGAAGACATCCATAGGAAACCCACAACATGCATCACTTGCTTCATCATTGAAAGCAATGATGAGGCAAGTTAACTCATAGAGATTGATATCAACAATTTTATACATTAAAGTTATCTTACAAAATGAAGTGAACAAAAACTATATAACAAAATCCCAAATTTGTAAACATGTTGTTGACCCCAAAACAAATGCACCCCTTCTCGTGACTTCAAAGAGACATCTAATGTATTGGAATAATTATCTGAATATACAATAAATTTTTTGGGATGGATGTTGGATGATCTTTGATCAACCTCCATGTAATAGCCACAAGGTGCAACAATGATTTTTGAGAAAACTTTACCATGAGTTTTTCATTTATGAGATTTATTTTTATTTTTATATGAGTGAGTTTTAAGGTAGAGATGGAAGCTTTGCCATTGATAGACTAGAGAAGTTTGAATTAAATATAAAAAATCCTAAGTCTACTAGCCCAATAATCTATGCATCATGTGATGGTTCATCAATCACTAATGAGACTATGAAGGTTTAGACTCTTTATTCCATTGCTAGCCTCATAGTTACCCTTCTATATAGCGTGGCATGTAGATGTCCCAACCTTAAAGGTTTATTAGATGATCAAGTAGAAAGACCATCAAGTTCTAATACTCCTAATTCTTACCTATGCTGCAACTATTATCATTTATGCAAGCTAGGTTTGACCTTGAGCCATATAATGTAGAGAATGTCACCTCCCATGAGTGTACTCAATGTCAATATGGATGTATTGGGAACATAGAGGGTAAGCAATGATGATCTATTATTTAATTTGTTTGATGATCATGTATAGGTATTTTAATATGAATTTATAACATATTTTATTTTTATACTTCAAATTTTAGCATATAAATTGATTTATAACTTTATAGAATTAAATTAACATTTTTGTATTTATTATTTTATAGGGCCTAATGTTAAGGTTCCTACATTCCCAAATCTATAAATAGTTATGGATACACACCCCATAGTTTTTGGAGATACATAAAGGAATAACTTCTAAAAGAGATAATGATCATATTATTCAACAAGTATAAAGAAGCCAGTGAACCAATATCAAGCCCTACAAGTGCCCCTATGTAGAGTAAAGTGAGATCACTTGAATATGACGTGCAAGATGTTAAATGCAAGAAGTATTAGGCATAGTTAGGGTGGTTACTCATTGTTGGTATGTGATGACTGATCATACAAGTATTGTACACTCATAATGTATCCATGTTGGGGTTCGAGGATGCAGCCCCTGAGAATAAAAAATTGAGCATTTTTTTGTTGATAAAACCAACATTTGAAAAATCCCTAAAAAGCCAACTTTGTAGGTTGTCTTAAAAGTTGCATGTTATAAGCGGCTGGAATGAAAAGGGCATTGTAATGGTGTTGTATTGTTTACTGGATAATAAGAAAAGGTTGAATGGTTGTGTTCTATGGATGTAGCCCATCTAGGGTGAACCACGTTAAATCTTTGTGTTATTTGTGTTGTTTATGATTCTTCATCTTTTGTGTATCTGAATCTGCATATAACTGTTAATTTAGATTTTCTTTAGATCTTCCTAAACCTTAACACTTATCTCTAATGACAATTGTGTGCAAGAAAGATGACACCTAGTAGGTGTTCTCTATTACAAATAGCTCAAAAAGTACACCCTAAATGATGAAAAGCATCTCCTTAATAGACATTTCCTACACTTTAAGAATGGGGTAGAAGAATAACTATTTTTATCTTTCTAATTTTGGTTTCTATTTTTGTAACTATGATGAGGAGAGTGGGACAAGTCTTCTGGTTGTGGCCTACTACTTTTAATCAATAAGAAAACAAATACACTATCATAAGTGTGTTTGGTTCTTTCCTTCTTGCTCAAGATGAGATTTCTGAAATATGATTTGTTGTTGTTCTTCATTTATTTGCATTCTAATATTGTGCAATTCTTTAGTCAAATATACCCATTTGCTTCACTTCTTGGAAATTAGCTTTTGAATGGCTATTCTACTGATTTTATCTCTTTTGAGATTTCCCCTTTGGCTTCCTTAATGTAAAATAAATTGGCAATTTAGCCCTCTTATGTTTGTGAAATAAATCAATGTCAAGCTTTCAAAATAAGGTGGATTTTCCCTATCCTTAGCCGAGCCTTCAATGTCAAATGTATCATTTCACTATTAGTGTGTGAAGATACCACTATCAACCCACCATATCTATCTTGACCATTAATGTCAACTACAACCAAGGTCAGATACAAAAGTCACAAACAAGATATCTATCCCCAATCTAAAAGATATCATGAAAAATAAAAACAAGGGACGAGGTCACCCATTTTTAAAACAACACCATTTTTATCCCCTTATGTGCAACTACAAGTTTCTGATGAAGACAAGAATTTTAGAAGGCATCCAAGAGTTAGATACAAGTGACCACAACAAACCAAGAACCTTGAAACACTCTACACCAAGGCACCTAAAGTGCCCCTATCTAGACTAGGGCATTTTGGGTGTCTTTGTCCTCTAAAAGAAACTTACAATTTGACAAGGAGAGAGTTTTGGGTCTTGGGAAGCCATATCTTGGTAGGTGTGTAGCAGTCAAAAGACCAAGTCATTTTGAGCATGCCAGTCTAGTGAATTTAGCTCTAGATGGTGTAGGAGCACCTAACACAAAAGCACAAAAGGAGTCTATAAGAGGATAAAGATCAATTCATAAGTATATTGAATTAAATTTTCATTTGTAATGTCATTTTGAGTCAATATGAATCAATATGTAAGGCTAAAAGAGCCCATTGTAATGAGTTGTCCAAGTTGTCTTAATAAGGTCTTGAATTAGTCATTTGGTAAAATTTGTATAAAATATCCTTGGAGGGATAAAATGGTGACAAAAATAGATTATTATTCGATCCTAATATGTTTTGAAGGCTATTTTGAAGGTTTAAAGTTGTATGTTAGGAAATAGGAAATCATCACAAGCAAGTATATCAAAACACTAGACATGATAACTCAATCATAAGAGCACTCATTGCAATGAACCTATCCTAAAACACATTCAATAGAGACATAAAAACAAAGCATTCAAAAGCAAAGATTATGCAAACTGGATGACGATTTGAATGCTCCTTCCATGCGGCTCCATTGTTCTTCTTTCCTCTTCAAATGAATTTGTGGATCTCACCTACAAGTGCACATACAATTGAAAGCAAGATTGACATTGATGAAAAGCTCAAGAGTACTAGAAGCATAAATTCGATAGTCTGATAGGGATTAGCGGCTAGGGATTTGATTGAAGAAAATCATCCAATTTATAGAGAAATTGGAGAAATGAACAAATTAGCATGATAGTGATTCGAATAGAAATTCAAATCAAGAATAGCAAAATTATGACATATCTATGACAAATTGCTATGCAAGGATTTATGACAATTCTATGACAAATTTCTATGTCAAAAATTTATGACAATTTATGACAAATTCTATGACAAATTTCTATGTCAAGAATTTATGACAATTTATGACAAATTTCTATGTCATTTCCATAAATTTAGGAGAGAAATAGGAGGAAATTGAATTTAAGAATTAAGAAATTAGAAAAATAGGGAAAAGAGGAATTAAGAAATTAGAAATTAGGTAAATTAATTAATAATCTTTCATTTATTAATTAATTCACAAAGAGGAATAATTAGCCAATTAAATGAACATTTAATTGTAATGAGAAGACTTAGGATAAATAAGTAATTTATTAATCCTAAAGGAAGAAAATGACAAGCAAGGTTAAATGACTAAATCATGAAACCCTAAAGAGATGGATTAGCAATGCAAAGATGACAATTAGGTCTTGACAAAGGATAGTTGATATCGATTCGATCATGATTTTGAATTGATAAATGAACAGTGTTGATAAATGATTTGATTGAGATTGGTTGACAACAATCAATGACAAATTGACCAAATTGACATGATTGAAAAGGACAAGGATCGATGACGAATCGATCGCAATATGACAAGATTGACAAAAGGACAAAGATCGACCAAAATCATGATTAAAGATTGTTATCAACATGACCTAATTCAAAAGCGAGACAAATGAAGAATACAGAAGAATGACTTGATGCTCGCAAATGATAAAGATCAAGTGCGTGACATAGGAGAAATGTTAATGCGATGCAAAAACCTAAAATGAGGCAATGCGCAAATGTTAAAGTATGACTTCCGCAAGCGTTGACCATTTTTAGGTGTCTACATTTTGCCCCTCTTTGAGACAATGCGATTCTGAGCGTTGTTTCAAAGAACAATAATGAAAACGCCCCAGACAATAATAATGACATATGCATGCCCCCTCGAGGAATTGGCCGTAAACATGCACAAAAGAGGCCAATTGATCGATAAAAATGACAGAAAATGATAGGTTCGAACAGATCGCCAAGACTGACGGAAGAAATGTTAGTAAGAAGAAATTAGACAGAGGACAGTTAGAGATGAAGAAAAACTTGCTTTCACTAATGCACTTTGTAGGTGAGAACCTTTATTTAATGTAGCAAAATGGATGCGTAGCATCATGACATTGAAGGCCAGAGTGATAATGCAATCCTTTTTGCAAAAGATAGACACATCACAGACAAACGACAATCACAACAAAAAAGAAAGGGATCATGAGCCATCCCGGTCACTCTAAATCACTCAATGACATCATCGAGCAACATAGGAACATGATCGAAGCCAAAGATAAATCAATAAAAAGATAAGATGCACAAATTCCAACAAATCAAACAAACATCTTGATCTTCATTGTCAAAAGTTGAAAGTGCTGAGAGGACGATCATGCTGTCTAGTTTCAGGACATGCGGTACCCCGTCTAAGACAGGACATAGTCTGGTTTCGAGTATACCACACCATGTATAAGACCCATGATAGTATGCCAAGGACGAATTGATTTTGAGGTTGATTGCTATGACAATGTTGATCAGTTTGAATGTCTGGTTTGATTGAAAAGTTCATCTATTTAAGCGTGATTCCATTAAAGCACAATGTTTGATTGCGTGTCATTGGAGGGATGCTCGGTGATCTGTCTTATGCACAAAAGGGGATATTTTTTATTTTTATTTTTTGCTTTTTGAGTTTTTACAATTTTTTTGTGTTCATTTTTTTAGGACTTTATTTAACTTTTTAGGGATTTATTTTAGGACATTTTTCAATTTTTTAAGAGATTTTTTCAGGACATTTTTAAATGTTTTTGTGATTTTTTTTTTTTTGGATTATTTCAGGACATTTTTCAATTTTTTAAGATTAGTTCAAGACATTTTTCAATTTTTTTGAGATTTTTTTAGGACATTATTCGATTTTTTATGATTGTTTTCAAGACATTTTTCAACTTGTATGATCTTTTTCAGGACGTTTTGAATTTTTTATGATTTTGCCCCCAGTGTCTAGCAAGGCAAGGAATATGACAGGTGAATAAATAGGCTTGCTGAAATGATGGTGGATAGAGGGAAGACAAAGGCCTTTTATCATGGAGACAATGCGGATGCAATTTTCAAGGGCTATGGCATGATGGGACAAAAGATTGGATATGACAATGTAAAGTAGGAACATGGCATGAGGGACATGTCAAGAGGTTTTTGAAACTATGTTTAAATTTTGCGTCCTTATGTCAGATCAAGATCAAGGAATGAAAAAGAGTGTATGGATAGTGATAAGATATGGATAGGATAAGCAAGACCAAGAATGGATAAGGGACATGGACTGAAGGTTGGGGTAGGATACGGGATAGTGGCAGAAAGTTGCAATAAGCTAGGGAATATGGATGAAAGGTTATAATAAGCAAATGGATAAATGACCAAAAGCTATGATAGACTAAAAGCTGCAAACAAGATGTGTGATGCTCATGAAGATCCTCAGCCTTGTCAAGGTCAAAGGTGGAAAGAGGAAATTGGACATGAGGGACAATAGGATATGAAGGGTAATGACATGGTATGATAGGATAATGAAGGGCAATAGGATATGAAGGAGGAAAACTACCCCCAAGTGTGATTGTGCAAGAAGTTCATAGATTACGCATGATGCTTGTTTGCCAGGTTTTCATCACGGTACTTTCCCAAAGCACCTGTTTGCCAGGTTTTCACCAGTGAACGAATTATTTTTGCTTTACTTTTTTCTTTCTTTTTCTTTTTTTTTTGTCTTTTTTTTTTTGTATTTTGACTTTTTCAATAGTAGATGGACACATGATAGGGGATGGAAGAAGGACTCAAACGTCTTTTTTTTTTTTTTTTGGATAGTACCCTTGAAAAAAAAAATGGACCATGACCTTTAAAAGTATGCTCAAAGACGTTGGTAGGATGAGGACATGGAAAATGAGATGAAACTAAGGCAAGGATTTATGCAAAGGATTGGATCAAAGGGATGGAAGGATGGAAAATATGCATTGGATAATAGGTAGGGTATTGGAAGAATTGGACTTCAGTGGATGGAAATGAAGGAAAGATCAACATTGGCACACACCTTGAGGGGCGATGGACTGATGGAGGAAAGACGTATTTTGGATATTGAGATTTTGACGAAGGAAAGGCTATGGATTTTGGGACATAAGGGCCCAAAATGGATGAAGGAGGTGATGGAGGAACAAACTTGGAAGGTTTGGATGGAGGAATAGCAACTTTGGATGCCAAGTTGGGTTGTTCTTTTTGTGCTTCAAGGAGCTTCTTGGGAATCCACATGGTTTTTGATTTTTCATGCTTTTGTGGTTCCTTGGAGTGCATTGCTTGCACAAGGGATTTAGGAACCCATATATATTTTGACTTTGCTTTATTTTGCTCAGTGGGCCTTTGTGACCTTTTGTATATTTCTTTTTCTTTATAGATCATATTGTTCTTTATTTTGACATGTCGATTATATTGGACATGTTGATCCTTGAATACATGTGGATTGCTAGATTTATGACTTTTACACTTGGCATCCAAATTGCTTGGAAGAGGGAATGAATGTCGGTGTGGATGGGAATGATATGGAGGCATGTGGGATGGATGGAAGGTTCTCCAAGATGTGTGCCTTTGCTGATGTTGCATAGGAGATGGAGGGATATAGGGACCTAGAATGGATGGAAGCGATGATGGAGAAGGTGGACATTTGGATTTTGACTTTGAAGGGATACCAATGCCTTGAGTGTGAGCTCTATAGCCATGACCATTAGTATACTCTTTGATATGAAGGGGTTCTTTCTTGTGAAGGTCTACCCCTTTGCCTTTATGAATATCTTGACTTGTAGGA
The DNA here is from genome assembly GCF_030272615.1 of Cryptomeria japonica. Lineage (NCBI taxonomy): Eukaryota > Viridiplantae > Streptophyta > Pinopsida > Cupressales > Cupressaceae > Cryptomeria > Cryptomeria japonica. The sequence goes on from NC_081405.1 coordinate 55,604,526, forward strand.
GACTCTTTTCTTTGGGAAGAAGACGCGATTCCATTATGAGGTGGATATGATATGAGAGAAATAATGAGATTTTGAAGTGGATCGGATTGCACCAAAGTGGAAGAACCCATTATGCATGTCGAGGATTTGTGAACATCTTGCACTGACACATTAGAATCATGAGGGGTATCAGGATCATGAGGGGGATTAGGATCATGAAAGGGACTAGGATTGTGTAGTGGACATGGTTTAATGACAGGCTCTTCAAGAGATGGAATGGGAGAAATAATGGGATCATCAAAAGAAATGCGATCTTGGAGTGTATATGGAGCATTATGACAAGGAGCTGAAGGGACAAGATGATCTTATGGAGGATCTGAAGGAATGATAGGGTCTTGACAAGGAGGAAGATCATTGGAATCATCTTTAAAGGTGCTTTGCTCTTGACTTTCAATGGAATCATCGGAAAGGATGGATGGGATATCTTGAATGTCAATGGGATTTGAAAGGACATTTTGTTCATGAAATGGAAGGGGATCATTTGGGATTGGATGAACTGGGATATCTTGATCTCGCTTGGGGAATGGAGTGTCAATAGGACTTTGGATAGGATGGACAAGAATAGGGGAATCATTGCGAGTGTCTAGGGAAATGGGATCCTGGTCAACAATTGGATGGGATGATAAGGTTTCAGGATCTTGATCTTGATCTTCTGTAGGACACATTTCTTCATGCTCTAAATTATCCTCTTGACATGGGGTTGAACTTTGGATATGCATGGGGGATTCTGACAAGGGATCAATGATTTGGCATGAAGGGGATGCACTTTGAACATTTGTGATGGATTTTGGCAAGGAATCAATGCTTGACCATGAGGAAGAGGGACTTTGAATGGGGTCTTCTAAAATAGGTAATGGCAATAAAGTGCATGGTGGCATTGGGTCTTGTATTTCTGATAAAAGACAAGGATGTGCATCATGAATTGGATTATTTTGGCAATTAATTATGGATAGCTCTTGGATAATTTCATCCTTGGGTGTATTGTTTGATGAGGACAATATGGAAGGTTCTTGTGAAACTTCTAGAGGTGTAGGGATAGATGCCACTGGAGAGTCAATTTGTTTGCGAGGGGATGAGGCATTGCTAGACATAAGTGTATTATTTTGATCTTCCTCAAAGAACTCACTTGGTAGTTTCCTTAAGAGAATTGCAATAAAGCCACCTTTCTTTCAAGGTTTTGACATAGTTGTATCTGGAATTTGAACTTGTTTGGCAAGAATTTGGTCTTTGTTTGATGTCATGTTTTGATATTGGACTTGGTTCAATTGTTCCGACATGTTTGAAACTTGGGTTGGTGTGTGCTGCAACCTTTGTTTTTGAATGTTTGGTTGTGGTTGTTGACATTGATATGTTGATTGAACTTGTTGATATTCCACCATTGGCTGAACTATTTGTGGACATTGTATAGTTGGTTGGACATATTGTTGAAATTGGACCATTGGTTGTGTTGGTTGAATATGTTGGACAATTGGTTGAACCATTGGTTGTGATGGTTGAAAATGTGATTGATAGTAAACACCTTCTTGTTCTTGTTGTGGAGGCACATAATGTTGAAATTGATGTTGTCTCTTTTCTTGAAATTGTTTCATCATCTCTATTTGGGAGAGGAGAGCTAGTATGTCTGATCGTTCAAGAAGAGATCTTACATCAATTGGCTCAATCTTTGGATTTTGACCTGAAAATTTTTGAAACATTTTGGACATTTGTGATCTATTCTTCTCAATGTTTTTCACTCTTTGTTCCAATATCTCCTCTTCTTGAGCTAGTTTCTCCTCTAGCTTTTGTATTTGGACATTTACATCATCATGATAAGTTTGACCAATGTTGCTTTGTTGTTGGGTTGGATGTAATTGCGATTGCATTGTCGGTTGATATGTCAAACTTTGTTGCATCATTGGTGCTTGGAACCTTGTTTCAATAGACATGTCACTATGCAAATGCAATATTTTTGGAATTTTCAAAGATAATGTATGATATGCAACTAGATGCAAACTAAATGAATGAGAATGCAATCTATGTTTTTGGTTGTTTTTGAAGATATTGACAAACTTATGAATGCAAATCTAAAAGAGACCTTTAGGAAATTGAAATGATGTCTAGACCTCAAAGGACAAAAGGACTTAATTGACAAAGGACAAGATGACAATGTCTCCCCTATATGCTTGCATACTAAGCTAGGTTTGACGAAATGATATTGATGACAAAAGGACAAAAGATTTGATAAGGTCTAGACTTCTTAACAATGACTTAGGGTGTATCAAAGATTTGGATTACTCAAGTATGACAAGACCTAGCTTTGAGATTATATGCAAAAGAAAATTACTATGCAAGTGACCTTAATATGATATGATAATGACCTAAGCTTGATGAAGAGACCTAAGGTAAGCAATGTAAATGTATGACAATGATATGACTTTAATGCAAGAGGACATATGCAAATGGATGACTCTTATTGATATGCAAAGGAATATGACTTAGGTGAAACCTAACCTTGGTACTTGATAATGAACTTTGTAAAATGCAACCTAGGATGAACCTAAATGTAAGTGACATGAACGTTAAGACAAGATTTTGAAAAATGTTTGATAACCATGTTTGAAAGTGCTTTGAAGTTTGTTGGATGAAATACTCTTATGTTTAACCTTGTTTTGAGTCAATTTGCCTCATTTTTGAAATGGGATGCAATTCAACTTTTGACAAGTAAAGAAGACAAGATATTTTAACATAGACTCAAGACAATCATGCTCATTCACAAATTTCTTATGGTAGGCAAGGACATTAGGTACTTGAGAGGTAGACTTGTTATGGGATTCAAGGAGAATACATAGATGCTTGACCCCACGGGCTCCCCTCCACGACACTCACTTCTCAGGGCAGCCAAGCATCAGTCCCCATGGAAATCTCCCCATGGCGAACTTAGTATCTCTTCCAAGTATCCGAACTTGTCCTTCTCAAGCAACTAGAAGGGTTTTTGGCCTCTAAAAACAAGGTGTTTAGTCAGGATTTCTGTTAAGAGTTACTCCTTGATGTCACGCAAGCATGATTGAGACATTAAGCCCATCAAGATACCAAACAAATGTAGTCGCGCAAGCACGATTTAGACCAAGAGGCCCTACTTAGATGTTGATATGAGAAAGAGTTCAAGGGTCATCACTTCCCAAGTAACTGCAATTCCCACGTAACACTTCCTTCAAAGCTTTCGCTCATCGGGTATTTTTCTATAGTGAGTTAGAATGCCAAGGAATTCTAGCTGTACTCACTTTGGGTCGTTCCCTTCTCACGATTATCACTTGCTTGCAAAAGCAAAGTGGTCGGGAAGGCAGGCCGTCTAAATGTGACACATAATCAACAACACAAGCATGGTATCGAAGATCTGGATTTCTGATCACCCTAAGAAGGATGAGAGCATACTCTCCTACTCCAATGTCATACTTAACAATCAAAGCAAACAAATGTTCATTCCAACCTATTTATAAATCACTAAGTGCCTAATTAAAAATCATAAACACAAAAGTTTGGTTGTTTCTCCAAGGCAACCTGCAAAAACCCAAGTTAGAGGTTTGATTTGTTGTCTTTGACCATCGATTCTGCATAACACATGTTAGTAGTTTGATTTGTAGTCTTTGCCATACGTATGCCAAGATTCTACACAGATAATTAGTACCAAAATCCAAAGCACAGAAAACAGAATGCAAAAACACCACAAATTTCAAGTAAATACTGCATTTTTTACCTCTGTTCTGGACTTTACACAGGCGCAGAAGTCATGACACAAGCGCAGAATGTCTGACACAAGCACAGAATGTCCCCTACACAAGCACAGAATGTCTGACACAGGCACAAGTTGTCTTACACAGGCGCAGAAGTCTCCAGAATACCCTGCACGACCTTGTTTTTGGGTTTTTGGCCTGCAAAATCAACTTGAAAGCACTCCAAAACACAGTTAGAGGGTTAGATGGTTAGTGTTCACGTCGGGTTCACCAATTAAGGTACGTTAGGAAATAGGAAATCATCACAAACAAGTATATCAAAACACTAGACATGATAACTCAATCATAAGAGCACTCATTGCAATGAACCTATCCTAAAACACATTCAATAGAGACATAAAAACAAAGCATTCAAAAGCAAAGATTATGCAAACTGGATGACGATTTGAATGCTCCTTCCATGCGGCTCCATTGTTCTTCTTTCCTCTTCAAATGAATTTGTGGATCTCACCTACAAGTGCACATACAATTGAAAGCAAGATTGACATTGATGAAAAGCTCAAGAGTACTAGAAGCATAAATTCGATAGTCTGATAGGGATTAGCGGCTAGGGATTTGATTGAAGAAAATCATCCAATTTATAGAGAAATTGGAGAAATGAACAAATTAGCATGATAGTGATTCGAATAGAAATTCAAATCAAGAATAGCAAAATTATGACATATCTATGACAAATTGCTATGCAAGGATTTATGACAATTCTATGAAAAATTTCTATGTTAAGAATTTATGACAATTTATGACAAATTCTATGACAAATTTCTATGTCAAGAATTTATGACAATTTATGACAAATTTCTATGTCATTTCCATAAATTTAGGAGAGAAATAGGAGGAAATTGAATTTAAGAATTAAGAAATTAGAAAAATAGGGAAAAGAGGAATTAAGAAATTAGAAATTAGGTAAATTAATTAATAATCTTTCATTTATTAATTAATTCACAAAGAGGAATAATTAGCCAATTAAATGAACATTTAATTGTAATGAGAAGACTTAGGATAAATAAGTAATTTATTAATCCTAAAGGAAGAAAATGACAAGCAAGGTTAAATGACTAAATCATGAAACCCTAAAGAGATGGATTAGCAATGCAAAGATGACAATTAGGTCTTGACAAAGGATAGTTGATATCGATTCGATCATGATTTTGAATTGATAAATGAACAGTGTTGATAAATGATTTGATTGAGATTGGTTGACAACAATCAATGACAAATTGACCAAATTGACATGATTGAAAAGGACAAGGATCGATGACGAATCGATCGCAATATGACAAGATTGACAAAAGGACAAAGATCGACCAAAATCATGATTAAAGATTGTTATCGACAAGACCTAATTCAAAAGCGAGACAAATGAAGAATACAGAAGAATGACTCGATGCTCGCAAATGATAAAGATCAAGTGCGTGACATAGGAGAAATGTTAATGTGACGCAAAAACCTAAAATGAGGCAATGCGCAAATGTTAAAGTATGACTTCCGCAAGCGTTGACCATTTTTAGGTGTCTACAAAAGTAATTTGAGTCAAAAGTTATAAAAGTTGTAAAATGCAACTTTTCAAAAGTTGTAAAAAGACCAAAATGGGAAGTTGTATGGTCATAAGAGGAAGTTGGGTAGTTGTAACTTCCATGTGAAGATTAAAAGGATATAAAACCTCTATAATGGTTGTTCGTAAGAGGATGTAAAAGTTGGAGAAGGAATTAGAAAGCATTAGAAACATTTTGGTATCATATTTTCATTGTTTCAATCTTTTATTTTGTGGTCTTGAAAGTTTTTCCTCTTGTTTCCAGGCCTTGTGCAGCCATGTATAGCATGGAAAAAAGTGTATTTATATCATTATAGTGTAGTATATTGAATAATGTTTCCATTTCTTCTAGTTTGAGTTTATTTCATTCAGTTTTGAGAAAGTTATGAATGTTTTGATGAAAACCATTTGGAACTACCCAAAACCCTGATTCATGGCAACCAGTTTTGGCACAATCATCATAAATTTGTATTTAACCATTGGATCTTTCTATAATTTGGAAAACCATTTTATAACTAGCATTTCTAAACTTGGACCAGAGCGATTGTCTGTGTGATTAATATTTTAAGAGTTATTAATTACTGTTCATGACTATAATTTCATGACCAGAATAGAGTAAATTTCATAGTTTGGACAAATTCTTGGTTTTCATTTGCAAGAAATGAATAGATGAAGGGTTTAAATTATTTAGTTTTAATGCATGATATATGGATCTACAATCATTATGGATTGATATATATGGAGAAGATTTGATAATGGTTATTTGATTAATGTTTTCATGATGCTCTGCATCAAATTGGTATCAGAGCTAGAAGAGCCTGAGTGTGTGGATAGATCACCGAAGGAGGAAATCCACACTAGGACCTAGCCCAAGAAGATTTGTTATTTGGTTTTTTCTAATATTTTATGGTTGTAGGTGCTTGTTCACTAGCTGCAAGTAGGCAGACATGAAGGTCTGTCATGGGGCCATAGGAGATGGTCCAAGGGGCCTGAGAAGGAGGTCCAGTGGGTTGCCAAAAGACCTAGGGAGAGAGGCAAGGAAAGGACTCCTAGGTGAGGCAAAGTAGTTGGTGAGTTTGGTGCAACATTGAGGGTGGACTTATGTTTGGAGCAACATCTTGAGGAGCAACCAGTATGAACTCCATTGGAAGGAGTCACAGGAATATTTCTTGAAGGGAGATTGCAACAACATATAGATATTGAAAAAGAATTAAGAGGCATGAAGAGATAAATATTAATGAAAACAAAGGTGAAGATCTCACTCAAAATTTTCTTGCAGGTTAGTTTCATCCATGTTTCCAAGGGACTTGGAAACTTTTCAAAGTCGGGAGTATGGTGCAGGAGAACCTAACACAAAAGCACAAAAGGAGTCTATAAGAGGCTAAAGATCAATTCATAAGTATATTCAATTACATTTTCATTTGTAATGTCATTTTGAGTCAATATGAATCAATATGTAAGGCTAAAAGAGCCCATTGTAATGAGCTGTCCAAGTTGTCCTAATAAGGTCTTGAATTAGTCATTTGGTAAAATTTGTATAAAAAATCCTTGGAGGGATAAAATGGTGACAAAAATACATTATTATTCCATCCTAATATGTTTTGAAGGCTATTTTGAAGGTTTAAAGTCATTTGAGTCAAAAGTTGTAAAAGTTGTAAAATGCAACTTTTCAAAAGTTGTAAAAAGACCAAAATGGGAAGTTGTATGGTCATAAGAGGAAGTTGGGTAGTTGTAACTTCCATGTGAAGATTAAAAGGCTATAAAACCTCTATAATGGTCATTCATAAGAGGATGTAAAAGTTGGAGAAGGAATTGGAAAGCATTGGAAACATTTTGGTATCATATTTTCATTGTTTCAATCTTTTATTTTGTGGTCTTGAAAGTTTTTCCTCTTGTTTCCAGGCCTTGTGCAGCCATGTACAGCCTAGAAACAAGTGTATTTATATCATTATAGTGTAGTATATTGAATAATGTTTCCATTTCTTTTGGTTTGAGTTTATTTCATTCAGTTTTGAGAAAGTTATGAATGTTTTGGTGAAAATCGTTTGGAACTACCCAAAACCCCGATTCATGGCGACCAATTTTGGCACAATCATCATAACTTTGGATTTAACCATTGGATCTTTCTATAATTTGGAGGAAAGTTTTATAACTAGAATGTATAAAATTGGACTAGAGAGATTGTCTGATGATTAATATTTTAAGAGTTATTAATGATTGTTCATGACTGTAATTTCATGACCAGAATAGAGTAAATTTCATAGTTTGGACAAATTCTTGGTTTTCATTTGCAAGAAATGAATAGATGAAGGGTTTAAATGATTCAGATTTAATGCATGATATATGGATCTACAATCAATATGGATTGATATATATGGAGAAGATTTGATAATGGTTATTTGATTGATGTTTTCATGATGCTCTGCATCACTAGATCTTAGTCACGAGTGTTTTTTGCTCATTTATGTGCTTATTGAAAAGGTTGTTTATAGTGTATCAATCTATTAAATTCCTTTATTTTTTTATCTGTGTCATATCTAATTCTTAGTTTGATATCATCTCAAACCCATACACTTTCAAAAGCAACAAAGGAATAGAAGTCGTAAGGTACCATTTGGCTCTCTTGGTCAAGAGACTCAAATTCAATCACATTTTTATGACTTTGTATTCCAAAATTTGTATGAAAGTGGATCTTGCCCTCTATCCTACCTTGCTCCATTTTCATATTCAACATTTGGTTGCACAATCAGTTGGATGAGTAAGTGACAAGTTGTGGTTACTTTTTCCATTATTGAAGTCAAGTATATGGAAACTAATTGTTCTTGTAAAGAAGCCATTTGACATTAGAGACTGTGTTTATGTTTGTCGACATATTTTTCTACCTAACTCTATATTCTAATGCCCAAACATGTAACAGTGTGACCAAACAGTTGAGGTATGATGACCTTCTATACCTACTCTCTACTTCTTTTACAAGGCACAACTACCTTCTGATAATATATAGTAAATAAAATCCAAGTGTGCTTTTAACTAGAAATCAATTTCAAGTTATAAATTTCAATCTGAAAGTTTCAAAAGGATTGTAAGTACTATAAATTTCCAAATAATGATAAAAGAAAGTTCTAAATCTTCCAATAAAGTCTTACTCTCATCACAATGTATGATGGGGATTAGAAGAAAAAATATAATATCTTCATAATTGAATTGACAATTGCATGAAATATTCATACAAAGATAATATTTCACAACAATGGGCTAAAGAAAAAATTTCAATCACTTCAATGCTCAACAATAAATAATCACTGAAATAGCAGCTTATCCAAGACAAGAGGAACAAGCATCCATTCATCACAACACAAAGTTTCTGACTTTAGAGGACCATTCAATTATTCTTCATTTAATCATATAAAGTAACTAAAGAATAAAGTAGTATATCTACTTCTAGCAACACAAATTATGTCAAAAGATCCTATATATAGATTGGCTTCTAACATTTATAGCCAAACTTAGCATAACCGTTTCAAAACCATAACGACTTTTGGAAAATGTTAGAAAACAACCAATTAAACTTAAGTCTTTTAAAGAAATATTAAAGTAGATAAATGTCTCCCCAAAGATAGACAAAGCATATTCACTAGGTGTGCCATAATGATGTCGTTAAAATGGTGATTGTTAGAAACCTATATAAATTCATAATAAAGCCCAACCATAAGCATATGAACTTAACCATTTAATAACATATCAAAGAAGATTAGCATATGAAACATAAATGAGAAACATGAACAAAAATGTAAAATTTACTTCCCCATGATGCTCTCAATGATATTCATTCTTCTTTGTCCTCATCCTCTCCATGATCTTTGTCGCTACAATATTGATAAAAATGAATATTTAGAGATAGTTGAGGATAATAAATGTGGTTTTCTCTCACATTTTCATAACGTAGGATGGATGGATGGATGGAATTCTATGGAAAATCTTGCATCAAAATGATACGACAAAAGTGAATTGGAAAATGAAGTGTTTATACTCAATCAAATTGAAAACATAAGAATGCAATGAAACTGGATGATTTGTGAAGGGAGGGAACTCCAATTTATAAATTTTGAATTGGAAATGTACGGTTGAGATTGGAAGTTAATGAAGGGATAATATTGAAGGTGAGGAGATGAGTTTGATTGAACTCATACTCTTGTGAGAAGTGTCACATGGGGTAAGCTTTGGGAAGAGGGAAAAGTGTGCTGACACATGTATGAGCACCTCTTGGGAAGAGTACTTGTCATGAGGAAGAGGGCAAGATGTGCTGACACATGCATGAGCAAATCTTGGGAGGACCATGAGGCTTACAAGTGGAAACACTTTTGGCAAAGTGTAAGGGGTATAGAAAGGGGGATATGATATGTGGACTAAAAGAGAAAGTTTTAGGGTGGCTCCACGAGGAAGAGATTTCTCACACATGTGTGAGCACCCATGGGTCAAAGGTAAAGTGGAGGTGAGAATGACTTGTGCATGCAAGCCATTTATGAGGGGAGTCACATGTGGACTTGGGTAGGTGTGTAACATTTAAAAAATATCATAAATGTGAATATGAATTAATTATCCTAAACTCAATTAATCAAGCATTAATTAACTAGTTTAGTGGGAGGATTTGTAGGAATCACCAAATTAGTTTAATTAATTTAATTGATAGGGATTAAAAGGAAGATTGAAATATTTGCCCAAGGTTGAGTTTAATTTATTGAAATAAATAAAACTTTAGAAAAAATGAGATAATATATAATTAATTACTAAATTAATTATATGGATGGAAGGGGTAATTAATTAAATGTGATTTAATTAATCTAGGAATACTAGAGAGCTAACACACGTGATTAATAAAATTAATTATGCGACATGGGGTAATTAATTAAATATTAATTTAATTAATTTTATGTGTCTACAAGTCTTGCAAGAGTTCTCAAGCCTTTATGGCTAAAATAAAATATAAGAATTAAACTCAAGGTAAAGCATATCAAAATCAATCACCAGATCAAGGGAATCAACATAGAAATAATCAAAGGCAATGGAATCAATCAAGGGATAATCAATAGGGATTGTTTTCAAAGGTAACAAAATGAATGGAAAAATTATAAAAGAAATTATAAAGGAGAAAATGGTATCATATGTTATAATTGTGGACAAGAAGAGCATAAATGTGATCAATGTCTTAACAAATCATATCTAGGGGGACAATGGAAATTTGATCAAATAAGGAAATCAAATTTAGATCAAGAAGAGGGTGTTCATAATATGATGATAACTTCTTTAGTTACTCAAGGAAATTCAAGTGACAAATGGTATATAGATTTAGGAGCTAGTCACCATATGACTTGCAATACAAACTTCTTTAACACTTTAGTAGAATCAAAAGGTGCAAAAGTATTTAGATCTAGATCTATAGGGTTTGTGAACACTTTTCCTTGCAGTTAGAAACTCAATGAATATATGTTATAAAAAATGACTAAAATAATTTGTTAATGTGTATAAAAGTTGAAACTATCAATTGTAGATTTTGAAAACAAGAATAAGGGCTCTGCAACTTCGATTCTCTCTAATGTGGAAAGTGTTCGAGGGTTCGAAGGAGGGGTCTCCCCCTGCGGGTGGAGGAGGTTGCCAAGCCTCCTCCAAGTTGGTAAGGGTTGTCATTTCTTTCTTTTCTTTATTTTCTCCATTTAATGCTCATCCTATTTGTGGTTGTGATTGACAGGTGAAGTGTGTGTCCTCTCTTCCTACCCTATGGGAAAACAATCTAGTGGTCTACTCGTTAATTTGAACCGGCCATAATCCTCTCAGATCATGAACGGAGGTTTTAATGGCAAATATTTTCGTGACACCATTATCGGTTTTTCTTTCCAAGTCTCAAAGGAGGCAAAATTCCTTCCAATAAGTGATTCTAATCTGAAGAGCGATGGCAGAGGAGGAAGAAGAGGTAAGGGATCTTCTTCTCCCTTGTTGACCTTGTCCATTTTGCCTAATGAATTTATGGCTAAGGCTTTAGATTTGGAGAAATCTAGATTGCAAGACATTGCCATATTTTTTTGTGGCTATTGATGTTGATAGATTTTTATTTTTTTTTAGGGTAAGTGCTATCAAGTATGGGGATAGTGCCCTATATTAATTTTGAATGCTTAATTACAATATGAAGTTTCCTAGTTGTTCACTGTGAGTATTACAAAATATGGTGACAATAGGATTCAGATACATACTTAAGTATATTTTCAAACCTATTAGCAAGAAAAGTCATCTAGTTGTCCTACATGGCATTTAGGAAAATGCCAGCATAACCACCAATGTTGATAACTTTGAAGGTTGAATTATTCGATAACCACCAATCGGGGGATTCCGTGAGCCTACAGAATGGAGTTAGATCATCATTGAAAACTGCACATTGAAAAACCTCCCATGCATTCTCAATGAATGCAGTTAGATGCTCCCTTTTTTCTCTAGCTCCTGCAACCTTCTAAAGTACCGATCGTTCTCTTTTTCCTCACTAGAATCCTCGCTCGACTCCTCAGAATCTGAACAATCCAATGGGAGATGATTCTCTCGTTTGAAGTATCCCTTCAAGATAATTACCCACGGAACTCCAGGAAGCTGTAGGATAGTGTCCGCCACCAAGTCACCCACAACAGGCTTAATGAACCCGTCCAGTAGTACCACCAATTTCTCCTTGCATTTGAGAATGTTTGCCAGTGGGAGTACAATTGTTACATAGACAGTTGCATCGAACCAATGCCTTTGGTCATTGAGAATAGTCTCAAATAGCCTCATCAACGCATCATAGATAAAATATTCTGTGTGAAACAGGTACCTAATATGGAAGTCGAGAGGGTCTTCACAGTTAACACATGAAACACTTCCGAAGTAAGCCATGATATTTGCTTTGCTAAATAGTGCCGAGGCAATGTCGATTTATATAATAAAGTTTTGCATCTCTAGAAGTTTCCCCTCCTCAATACAACTCAATATGGATAGCTCAATCTTCCATGGAACACAACATCAGTTAGATGTCACTCACATTAACCCGATGACACCCAAGAGTGCAGTGAGACAAGGTACCGTTGGTTTAGATTTGTGCTAGCACATTCCCAATAGTACTGAGAATCTCTGTTCTACTGCCTTCATTATGGGATATATCTAGCACGATTTGATCTCTGACATTGGCAGGCATGTTTGTGCCATTGAAAATCACATCCACCCTTTGTGTTTCTATGCCTTCATTTGCAAGGATATCCGCAGCACGATTTCCTTCCCTGTATGTATGTACAATTTCATAACAATCGATTTGACTTAATAGTTGTTCGATGCATGGCCTCCACTTGTTTAGGTTCTTGGATTGGAAGTGAGAGCGAGAAATACTGTTAAGTATAATTTGTGAGTCCCCTTCGATGATAAATTTTATTAGTCCTTTTGCCACACATAACATCAGTCCTGCAGTGAGAGCACATATTTCCACTTCGTTGTTTGTGGCCCAGCCTAATGAACCATATGTTCTAGCAATTACATTTCCATCCCAATTCCAGATTAATGCTCCATAGCCTGATATGCCTGGGTTACCCCTACTTGCACCATCAAAGTTTAGTTTGGTCCAATCTGGATGTGGTACCTTCCATTTGATGTGTTTCCTTTTGATCTTACTCTTATGGGTCACTACCCTTGTGATGTCATTCTTTAGTATCCATTTTTTCTCCATGGATTTATCCCAACTGTTGAAACTTCTTATGTTCTTCCTAGGCTTGCCATTAATTACTTCCTCAATTGCACTCTTGATGTTCCCAATAATTGTTTCTTGTCTAGCGAATTTTTCCTTGAAGATCCGGTGATTTCCTTCCTTCCATATATGCCACACTATCAATGATGGTACATTTATCCATATGTCACTCCATTTTGATGTGTATTGGGTGGGCCATGCAATGAGAAAGTCCTTGAGTAACTCATTTCTTGCCGTCAAAAAGTTGACAATATCCAAAAACCAATTCCAACATGCAATTGCAATTAGACATTCAAAAAGTAGGTGATTGGAGGTTTCTTCTAACATTCTGCACATTATGCACATATTTGGACCAGGTATACCTATGAGTTTTAGTCGGTCATATGTTATAATTCTATTATGGAGTGCTATCCATAGGAATGCACCAGCTTTGGGAAGTATCCTTTTATTCCAACATATCTTGTGGGGCCAAGAGTCCTTTGAGCCCCTGTCTCTAATTGCCTCATATCCCAACTTAACATTGTATTCTCCAGACTTGGAGCAACACCAAAATATACTATCTTCGGTTTGAGATATAGGGATTCTCCTCTCTTCTAGGATGTGATTGATTTCATCACACATTTGTGGATTGCCTGAGTTTATTCGTTTCCAACAGCGCGTAACTCCATTACTCGGATTGCAATCAAAATATTCTCTCACAAAGGAGCCAATTTGTTCTTCCACTGATTAGATCCATGCTTTGTCCAAAATTAGATCACTCAAAGCAGGTTCCCCTTCCCAGGAATCATGCCAGAATTTGGCCGATTGTCCGTTTCCAATGTGCCAAGATAAATGGTCAGTTATTACCGGTCTGCATTCCCATAAGAAATTCCATGCAGCAGAGCCTCGCTCAGTATTGGCAATCATAAGAATACACTGAGGTGAGTTGGAGTCCATGTATTTTTTCCTAAAAATTTTACACCAAAGTTTCCTACGTTCCCAATACATTTTCCATGTGAGTTTTGCACCAAGGGCCATATTTTGCAGATCCATTTTCCTAAGTCCAGCCCCACCCTCCTCTTTTTTGAGACACATGGTATCCCAAATGATCAAAGGTATTCATTTAACATCCTTGGCACCCTCCCATATGAATTTTCTTAATAGGTTGTCAAGGTTCCTGCTTGTGGAGGAAGGCATTCTGAAGCAGGACATGCTGTAAATCAGAATTGCAGAGAGTACAGATTGGACCATTGTTATTCTCCCTACCTGGGAGAGCCACTGATTTTTCCAAGAAGCAAATTTATCCTCACAAGCGATGTTGACGTCTTTCCATACATTCATTTTTCTACGTCCTTTATCTATCTTAATGCCTAAATATTTCATTGGTAGTTCCATGATTTTTATCCCCATTAGCTCTGCAATTTGCAGCTGGTTTTATTTGCTTGTGTTAAAGAAAAATAATTGGGACTTTTCTTTGTTCATTATTTGGCCCGAGCTAGGAAATTCATGGATGATTGGTTTAAAAATATTTGGTTAAAATAATTAGGGTTTGATTTTTCTTTCTACAGAATGGTTCAAAAAGGGCTTTTTGTTATTTTCTTCAAAGATAATAAGTCTCAGACGAAAGTAATTAAGAAACAGTTCTGGACCATTGGGAAAACTACTTTCAAGGCTCTCAAGTGGTCCTTTGATGCAATTAATAAAGAGATTTTGTATCTCTCGTGCCCTCGGTGGATTCAAATTATGAATGTACGTCCCATTTTTTGGAATTTCATACCTCAAATTTTGGAACTCATCGATAGAGTTATCAGAATTGACCAATCGTCAAACCTGGTTCCCCACCTGGATGCCAAAGTTTTAGTCTACTTCAAACCTAGGAAAGACATCCCTAGATTCATTGAAATTAATATATTCGAGAAGAAAACTTTTGTTGTCTCATCGAAACCCTTGGTGGTATTAATGTGTGTTATTTAGATGAGAGGGGGGGGGGGGGGGGGTGAATCAGATAAACTCACAATACAATTATCTATCCAGATTCAACCTCGGTAGAACTTACTTGATATGCAACTATGATTGTAAATCATTCAAACTCATAAACTGATAAACTTGAAACAACAAAACACATATAACACCAGATTTAACGTGGAAACCCAAATAGGGAAAAACCACTGTGGGATTTTAGACCCACTAAGAAAATATACTCTTCTAGAGTATGCTCGGTTAAAAGCCAATCCAATTAAAGATTACATAAACACATTGATAGATGTGACCCAGTCAAGGGATTTCCCTCAGATCTATCAGAATCTTGCACTTTGTTAGAAGTGACCTTGTCAAAGGATTTCAAACACTCATTCAGAATGTTACCTTGCTAGAGGATTTACAAATAAGACTGTTAGGTCCACTCAGTTAAGAGATTTCCTATCACTTACAAAATAAATAACAGTAATAAAATATATCTGCAACTTCACATCTGAAATGTTAAAGCAGACTCTATGTGCTCAAAATAATCTTGTCATAAGACTTATCTTCCTCCTTGCCGAGCTTCTCAATCTGTTCTTCAATCTGATCATCAATATTCTGTACTCGGTAATCACTTTAGCAACATCACTATTCTTCTATTTGCCCGCATTCTGTGTTCATCAACTTTTCCTTATTTATAAGCAATTCCAAATCGCTTAATCTCCTTAATCACATTTCCCATGATTAATCTTAGCCATCAGATCTTCAAACTTGACTAGGTTCATTTAATCCTTCGAACTGGAAAATGTCTTATCTTGCCTTGGAACTTGTATACCTTCCTTGGTACTTGTGCTTGGTTATGACCGTTCAATCTGCGCTATAGATCTAACTCTTGAATTTTCATTGTCGTTGATCCTCAACAAACTTCTTGCACGACATTCCAATCTCCTATAAATCTCCAACTCATTGGCATCCTTCACTTAATAATGTATTTATTCATCCAATGCATTCTGTTATTGCTCAGTTGATACTCGGTAAATACAAAACTTTACTTGGTAACTTCTTCCTTCTCTAACCGACACTGATAACCTTGGTGTACCGACTAGCTCCTTGCTCGGTAAAATAGAACAATATCAAACCTTTACTCATTCTATTACATGAAATATATTCCTTCTTATTCAGTCTTCGAATACACATATATAGGATATCAAAACAATCAAAATAACATAATCTCATCACTGTCTAACTCGGTAATAGTTTCCCATTGAATAACTTATTAGTCCCCTTCATTTTCACATTCTTTTTGTGTCACTTATCGACATCTTTATACTCATCAAAACATACTTTTTAAGATATGGCAACATCATACTGAATCAGAAAATCAATTGCTTGACATCAATGACAAAATAATATTATCAAGACAATAATCATCCTTTATCAATTATATCAACAATCTCCAACAACCTTCTCAATATCAACAATCTTAATGTAATGCCAACAACACGTTCTTTCTTTGCAGAAGAGAGGGACATGTAAGGAGACTTTGCCTTATTCTTAACACCAAAAAGAGGGTTCCTAATAACCCATCTAATTTTGAGGTTAATCCTAATGAAGGAGGGGATAAACCCTCTGCTTTGACTCTTAGCCTTAGCAAGAACCCCCACATTCTTGATAAAATTGACTCTCTCAGGAATGCCATCAATAAAGCCATAGTCGACTGCCTGATGGAGAAACCAGAAAAGCCCCCCATTATTGATAGTTCTACCTCTTTTGGACCCTTCACCATCGATCCCCTGCTGCATTTGGCTATCTCAAAATCTATCTCTTAGGTTGGGGAGATGAAAAATGAAGGATTCTAGGTGGTGGCTAGGAAGAACAAGAGGTCTAAAAAGAAAAATGTGCAACAACTTGCATTGGAGAAGATTAGAGCACAAGGTCTTAATAAAACATGTGCATCAATGACTCCTATGGAAGATGATTTGGTGGATGCTCCGTCTGAGATTAGAGCTGCTGAAAATAACAAAAAGGAATCTTTGGTAAAATCTATTATTATGAACTTTGAAGGGTTGGATCATGATACCAATGATCTAGGAAGAGTGGAGATTGACACCCCTCCCCCCAAAAATCCCTCATCTAAGCTTGATGCTAACCAATTACATGTTCTTACCAACCGGTCTGATAGGACTGAGGATTCAGATGCTATGGGTTCTTGGGGGGAGGGAACCCCCCCCTCCCTCCTAAAATTTTTGATGCCATGGTTTCTTCCCCTCCTGAATCTAACACGTTGGTTGATCTTGATAGTACTATCTTTGAGATTATCCCTGTTGACCCAACAGTTGGCAAATCCAATCCTGATAATCTTCCCACGTTTGCCAAACTTGGCATTTCAGAAGTTGATCCCCTAGAAGACAACATTCGGGAATCCGAAGTAGAGACTGAATTGGCTTCCAACTTCTTTGTCACTAGTGATTATAGGGAGCAAGATAGAGAAATTATGGATGAAGAGGCATCGAGTATAGAAGTGACAAAGGTTGATAATGCTAACAAGGAAGGAAATCACTCGAGGCGTAAGAGAGGTAGGCCTCTAGGTTCCAAAAATAAGTCCCCCTTGCATAATAAATCTAATTGGAAATCTAGCATGCTGAAGTGTTATAACAACTTCAAAGCTGCTAAGGAATGTAATTAAGTCTAGTTGATCATGAAGTACATATCTTGTAACATCAGGGGGCTGGAATCCCCAATAGAAAATACATTGTTAGAAGAATGATCAACCAACATAAAGACTTGGATTTTGAAATGCTCCAAGAAGTCAAAGCGACCAATTTCTCACTGGATGTCAATCAGAAATTTGTATGGAAAGATGCCATTAGAGTTTGTACCAAGCATGATAAGGGAAAAGGAGGATCTGTGATTCTCATCAATCCCAAATGGAAATCCTCAATTCTCAACTCTGGTATATCTCCCTATAACAAAGAAGTGTGGGTCTCCTTCAAGGATGGGGATTCTACATTTGGATTGTGCATAATTTACGCTCCAAATGACTATAGAGAGAGAGTTGACCTTTGACAATGGCTCTCCTCCTTACCAGATATCCCTTGGATAATGGGAGGGGATTTCAACATGGTTGAGCACCCGGATGACAAGTCTAGAGGTAGTAGCATCAATTGGAAGAGTGGTGAGAATATTCATTGGGAAAGGTTGAAAGGTTTAAAGAGATTATTTGTTCCTTTAGAAGATTTGAGATCAAGCTTTAAAGGAATATGGTTCACATGGTGCAACTACCAAAATGGTCATAATAAAATCTACTCTAGACTTGATAGATTCTATGCCAACAAAGACTTCTTCTCCTTTCTCCTTGATCTACAAGGGTGCTCGGTGGGGGTTTGGCCCTCCTCCCTGTCGGATCATCATCCCATTATTGCTCAAATCACCCTCAGGGATGCTGTCAAAGTAGAATTTGAGGGAAATAGGAAATTCAACCTTAATACTAAGCTACTTGAAGACCAAGATGTTTTGGCTGCTATCCATATCATCAAACTTTTCAATAAATGGACTTCTAAATCTGAGTCCAGCATTAAAAGATGGAACAACTTGGTGAACAATTGGCAAAACATTCTTTAAACTATTGGTAAAAAGAGGGCCAAAGATATGAAGCGAACTAAACTTATTCTCACCACTAATCTCCACAAGGTAGAAGAAATGATTCAAGGCAATCCTAGGAATATCAGTCTCTCACATTTGGTGGCAGTGGTTAGAGATAAGTTGAGAAAGATTCAACATAACAGAGCGATGGGGGCTAGAACTAGATCTAGAATGCAGTGGTTGCAATAGGGGATAAAGGCTCTAATTTTTTATTTAATAAGCTGAAACAAAAGCAATCTAGAGAAAGGATTGATAATTTGTGGGTTGAAGGTAGAGAGATCTCTCAAGGGGAGGATATTATGTTTGAATTTTTATCCTTTTACCAGTATTTGTTTTCATCTGAGGACTCACCTACCTCCACTCAGGCCAGAGATCATTGTCATTCTCTCATACCAAAGTCGATCTCGCCTGATGAAGGTAGGATGATTACTCAACCCTTTTCGATGGATGAGATCAAGAAAGCCATCAATGCACTTCATAATAACAAGGCACCTAGTCCTAATGGTCTCCCAATATAATTTTATAAGGCCAACATCAATTGGATTGTTGAGGACTTATTCGTTGTTTATAGAGAAGCTTCTAACCAAGGCTCTCTAGGAGTTGATATTAACAAAGGGCTTATAAAGCTAATTCCTAAAGATGGGGACATAGCACTTATCAAGAATTGGCACCCAATCACTCTCCTCAATGTTTCTTATATGATTCTTACTAAAATGTTGGCCATCAAATTGGAAAACACCCTTCCCAGGTTCATTTGTGCTACTCAGACATGGTTCATTAGAGGTAGATATATACTTGAGAATCTCATCACCAGTTGGGAGGCCATGGAATGGGCCAGACTCTCAGATCAAAAGGTGGCCATGTTTTTTAGACTTTGAGAAAGCTTATGATAGAGTTGAATGGAATTTCATTATTATGTTGCTTGAAGCATTCAGATTCCCTAAGGTTTCTATCATTTTGTTCAAGTCCTCCTCAAGGATGCCTATTCCCAAATTGATATCAATGGTTCCATCTCTCATCCTTTCCAGTTGAGCAGATCCATAAGGCAAGGTTGCCCTCTTGCCCCTGCCTTATTTGTTATTACATCAGATGCATTATTCTATTTGTTAAGGGATGACATTATATCTCCCAAAGTTAAGGGTATTACTCTACCTGATAACTTAGAGCTGCTAAATATTCAATTTGCAAATGACATTGCTTTGATCCTTGAACTGGAAGAAAACAATATGAGAACCTTGACAACCAAACTCAAGCTTTTTTGTGATGCCTTAGGGGAAAAAATCTCTCAATCCAAGTCTATAATTCTTAGTTGGACTGAGCACCCTACGGACTGGGTCTCCCCATTTGGATACCAATGGGGGTGGACCTAACAAAATTGTCAGGTACCTAGGGATTCCTTTCTCTGTTTCACCCTGCCTCAAAGAAATGTGGCTATGGATTAAGAGAAAGATTGAAGGAAAAATTACTAAGTGGAACAACCACTATCTCTCACTTGCAGGGAGAGTGCAAGATTGTCAAAAGATCCTCTCCTCCTACAAAATCTATTATGCTTCTATTTGGATTTTCAATAGCTATCAAATTAATGATATTCAGAAGATTATTAGGAATTTCCTATAGTCAGATGGAAAAGGACAAAGGAAGATTCATTCAATTAAATGGGAGTGGTGCTACATGTATAAGTCTATTGCTGCCCTGGGATTGAAAGACCTCAAGACTCAAGAAATTGCACTTGCTGCTAAATGGATTTTCCATGCATTGGAAGATAACAAGCCATGGAAAGTGTTGGTCAGGAACAATATCAAGTTGGGGGTGCCAAAAAATGCCAAATCCTGGAAGTCCCTCCCACTCAGTGACCTTTTAGCTGGAAGCTTTTCAGTCTCTACTGCGGGTTCTCCAGTGTTTAAGTCAATTTGGAAGGCGTGGGAGAGTGTTAGGCATAATATTTCCAATAGCTGGGCCAACAATGACAATCTCCTTTGCATGGAGAGATCAATTTGGTGGAACCTTTGTCATAATGGCAAACCCCTTGCACTCACGCAAGGCTGCTCGGCCAAAAAATGGGCCAACCGGGGTATTTGTTGCTTCAAGGATATTCTTGTCAATGGAAATCTCATCCCTTGGGAAGCTGTGTCTAGTAAGTTTCAACTCCCTACCTCTAACAAGAGGACTTACAATATCATGGATACTACTTGTGCCTCTTTGAATCTTCCTAAAAGATGTGAATCAATTGATGACAAGTTTGTTTCCTTTGCTTGGATGATCAGGGAATTGTTTGGATGGAAGAACCATTGGGATGGGTTGCTTGGGTAGATTAATCTATCCACAGAGATGATCTTATGACAACTCTTTTTGTATTTTTTGTAATGGCATTATAATGTATTGTGCATACTGTCATATGCGAAAGTGGCTATATGCTAGCCTTTTGTATGTATATCTAGTGAGACTATTAGATTAGGCAGGAGTATGAACAACTAATTGATTTTCACCTTACTATTTTTTGTATTGATTCGATGTACTCTCAGTTTATCTATTATATATAGTACAAATATAAAAGTTAGTGATGCTTGGATGAATGCTTTTAAATGTATAAACATATTGTTTTTAATTTGGATTACTTTGAAACTACGTGATTACTTATGCATTATGAATTTGACCTATGTAAGTGCATATCCAAGTAGGATGTATAAATTTGATCTTTACAATTGCTTGAATGTTTACCTTTAGTCTATCTTGAATACATGGATATGCTTTTATATACAAATTGAGTTGATGTGCTCAACACTTCGTATGTGACAAGGATAATATATCCCTCGTGTCATCCTCTATAAGGATGTCAAGTCAGTGACCTTAAAAATGATAAAAAATAATATACAAGCATGCAAGAGATACTCTCGATGATTAGACAATTAGACAATATAGTAATATATGCTCTAATTTAATAGTTGAATGATAATAACTATGATATTGATAGTTATTGCTTCTGGTTTTGATTGTGTCTGATTTTTTGCATCAAAGTTTCAAATCACACTCTGTGATCCATCATTAGGATGAAAGAATGCTCAAGAAGCAATAATGTTGATGATGGATCATAGAGTGTGATCCGAAACATTGATACAAAAAATTACACACAATCAAAACCAGAAGCAATAACTATCAGCTATCAAGGATTCTGAAAAAATAATACAAACTATGAGATTCTTTTATAAATTCTGAATGATGAAGAAATTAACTAAGGTTAATCTTTAAGTACAATTTCAAGTGTCACAAATCAAATATAAATCACATATATGATCAATACATAATTATCAAATGAAAAAGATAAAATAGACCTCAACTTTGAATTTTAAATTTAAAAATAATATCCACAACTAATATCTCTACAAAATTAAGCTATAACAATAATTGGGTGAACCTGAAGAGTAAGATGAGTTCCTAGAAGAATGATAAAAGAACAACGGGGGCCAAAATGAGTCTGAAACGAAGGGGAAAAACGCAAAATATGCAAATTTTACAGTGTTGGAAGAGTTGTTCAACAAGGCTTTGTCTATCTCGACGAGCAATTTTCTGTGCGAGGACAAGTAGA
The DNA here is from genome assembly GCF_030272615.1 of Cryptomeria japonica. NCBI lineage: Eukaryota > Viridiplantae > Streptophyta > Pinopsida > Cupressales > Cupressaceae > Cryptomeria > Cryptomeria japonica. The sequence goes on from NC_081405.1 coordinate 55,626,779, forward strand.
GGGAAAACTGAAGAACACGGTTAACGTTTTGTCAATGTAAAGTTAAGGCAATACAGTTACCCTCTTTAAAATTGTTTCTCTGTAAGAGCACAATACAATAGTTTTCTGCTGCGTAGGCCTATATGGGATCATATTCTAAATGTTTATAAACAATGCAAAAATTAGATTATTAGAGATCCCTTGAATTTTTTAGAATGGGTAGTTTATGCAGTTTTTCATTGCCTTCCTGAGCGGAGATAGAGAATAGATCACATATTGGTAGGGTTGAGGCCAAAAGTTTTAAAGGAGCAAAAGACTCGGGTAGTTTCTGTTAAGGGCATGGACAAATGGAAGTGGGTTTCTAAACAAGGCTACATTTAGGTCCTCGTATTGTGGATTAGAATGCGTACATTTTCACCGCAATTGTAACTATGTTAGCAGCTGCTAAGCAGTTGCTGCTAATTAATTACAAAAAAACATACTCAATTACTATTACAAATCTAAACGACAAGTACTAGCCACTAGGTGACACTTGTTTAATATGACTTGTGAAATATTAATCTATAACACAATCATATTTTATGCTTTAAAAAGCATGATCACATTTTATAAAACATTAAAAAGAAAACAAATCTTACTCGCTGTTGCCCATTCCCCATTGTGATTTGAGGAGGAGAACATTTTGGAGAAGTAAAACCAGTTAGTTGTATTTTATAAAATTCATTATCCTAATTTTGTTTTAACAATTTCACATTGAAGGAGAGGTGATTTTAATCAAAATTGTATTTGGATTTAAAAAAAAATTGACTACCATCGTCAATGGCTGATCACTTTTCTAGTTCCCATGGCCTCCGAGCCTCTACTTGGTCCAAACCTCTTTATCCTCCTTGACTCCATGCCCTAAATCATTGCTCTCTTGAAGGCCGACTTCACCATCCTCGACTTCAAGCTTTTGAAGGTCGTCCTCATCACTCTTACTCCAAGTTCCAGAGAAGTTTGAAGTCTTCCCACATTAGTTAGAAATATGTGAGTAATCTTGACTCTTGGGCGAACAATGTTGCTACTGGAGCGAATTGAATCCATCTCCGATAACCTTGCAACTTTTGGCTCCATAAATGACTCACTGGAGAAAATGGAGCCTTTGAGTTCAGTATACAAACTCTCTCAAGTGATCCTTGAGGGAATGAAAAGCTTCAGGGCTCTGCCTCTTTAAAAAAGATTGGGTACTATTTTTCTCTAATAAAAAGAGTCCCAGCTAAAAACTCTTTTAATGTTTCTTAAGGAAACCAAGGTTTGGGAGGCCTTAGATTGAACGGTAAGAGCTCTCTATTTTCTTCTAATGCCAGAAACTCCTCCCTTTCCTCCTTTAATAGGTCTAATGGGAAGTAAGGCTTGGGAGGTTTCAGAAAGAATGGTATGAAGGTGGGCTAGAAAGACCTTCCCTTTCCATCATCATTAGTTTTAAACATCATCTCAGTTAAGGCTGTCTAGAAGAAGAAAGGTCTTGGCAGTAAGCTCTTTGTGCTGCCTTTGGATTCAATGAATCCTAATATAGGACGTCTAAAGGAGAATGCTCTTTTTTCTACATGGTGTAGACTCCAGGGAAAATGCCAAGACATCACAAATTGGTGGCTCTCTTCGTTTCCTAGTATAGTTTTGGTTTTCCCTTTGCAAAATGATTATTTCTTGATTGAATGTATAGACTCCTCGCTTAGAGACACAATCTTGAATGGTAGTCCCCTGTTCTATTGTGAGTCGATCTTTCACCTCTTTGAATGGAAGCCCTACTTTGATCCTATGAATAATAGGATAAAAAAATCTCCGGTTTGGCTATCTCTAGTTGGACTTCCTTATGAGATTTGGTGCTTTGAGGCACTTCTAAAGATTGGTGATGCCCTGGGCCATTTAATAGGAATAGAAGAGGATTTCCTCAACCAAAAAAATAGGGGATATTGCCAACATATATGTCAAAATAGACCTTGAGCTAGGATTTTATGGAGAACTAGATATTGTCTTAGAGGTGGGTAGATGGAAACATAAAGTTATTAGGTTATCTGAAGCAATCCCGGGTAAATGTATTCTCATAAACCAATTTTTAAATGAAAACTCTATGCAAGGATCAAGGGGTTCAGTCCTTCAGTTAGCTAATCATTCTTGTCCTTCATCTTTTCAACACAATCTGCAACAAGATCAAAATGTTCTAGTTGGTTTTCCCTCTTTTGACGAGGTTGTTGTGAATTAGATTCAGCTCCGAGACCTTAACAAGGAGTTTCAGACCACTATAGGTCCTTTGTTAGAAGGCTCCCCTCATCTGGAGCTTGTTGGAGAGGTCATAGAAGATGTTCATCCTCCATCTCCCCCTTCTCAACATCTCATCCTCTCCCTAAAGTCAAAATTGAAGGACATAAATCTTTCCAATAAATCTTATAGCTCAGGCAAGATTCCCCCTTTAAACCGGGGTACATTTAATGTGTTCATTTCTAGGCCTAGGCAAGCTTCCAAAAAAAGCAACCGAGTGAGAAGGTTATAGGCAGGTGACAATTCATCTTTGGCTATTTCTTCCAAAGATAAGGATGTAGCTTTATCTAATCTTCTTTTTGAAGCAGAAACCTTGAAGGAAGATATCATTCAGGAGATGAACGAAGTTAATGATCCATTTTTTGACGATCACATGGCTTCTAAGGAATCGCCTATTCCTTCCCATAGCAAATCTCAAAATCCCTTTTCTGTTCCTTCCTTTTCTGATTCCCAGTTGAAGAGAAATGCTATTAATCTCTCCTTAGAATCTCCAAATCCATTGTTGGACTCCCCTCATCTGCATTTCCCCTGCCTTGCATCAAACTTAGACACAAATTCTCAGAAGATTTTTGCAGATTATCTCAATGAGGACCAGGACATGGATCTAGTGATGGAGACTCCTCTTGTAGCTTTATGTTCAAAAATAAAAGAAAAGAGAAAATTGGGCATCAGATAATTGGTGGATGGCAAACTATTGCCTGGGTATGGGTTTCTTTCCCCTAAAATAGGCAGGAAGACTTGTACAGAGAAACTTCTAAGGGATGGGTAATTAGAGTCAAGAGAAAATTATTGATCTATGGAAAGTAGGGAAGGGATCTCCCATTCCTGAACAACAATGAAAATAATTTTGTGGAATGTTAGGGGTCTTAATGCTCCTAACAAGAGGTACATGGTGAAAAGAAGAGTCCTTTTGACCAATGCTGAAATATTCAAGTTGTAGGAAATTAAACTAGATTGTCTTCAATAAGAATCCTTTGGAGTGGAAATTGGTCACCATTTCTCTGCTAAACAACAAGTGGCAGTAGCTGTAAAAGGTTCATTAGGGGGTTTGTTGATAATGTGGAAACTATCAACTACCCAAATTGAGGGAATTGCTTCTAACAAAAATTGGCTATTTGTGAGAGTTCTTCATCTGCTCTCCAATACTTCCTTCCTTCTGCTTAATGTTTACGAACCAACATCTCCTACCCTCAAACGTGATCTATGGTCAGATCTAGATGGACTGTTATCCCTTTACCATGATCATTTCCTTATTAACGATGGGGACTTCAATGCTATCAGGAGTTCTAAGGACAAAAGAGGAGGCATCATTAGACATGGTAGATCTCAATAGGATTTCAATAGTTGGATTGACAACAATGGTCTCTTTGAGATAGAGTCTGGTGATAATGTTTTCACGTGGAACAATAGAAGATGAGGCTTCAACAAATTTGCAGAAAAAATAGACAGGTTTTTCTGGATGGGAGATCTTTCCTCCTTTACCTTCTCCCTTGATTGCTCCCTTTTCCCAAGCTCAGATCATTTCCCTCTCCTCTCCTTGCAGGGTGCTCCAAATCTTTCTAAACCGCCATTCAGATTTGAAAACATGTGGATGAAGGATGCTAGATTCTTAAGTCTTATTGGAAAATGATGGAATGAAGCAAGCTTTGAAGGTTCCAATCTTTTTGCCTTTGTGTCCAATCTTAAATATATCAAAACATAGTTATTAGAATGGAATGCAATACATTTTAAGAATCTATTTGTTATCAAAAAGAAGATAGAGGACTAGATGGAGACATTGAATGATAAAGTTATTAAGGAGGGTATGACTCAAGTCCTTTTTCAAGAACAAAAACATCTGCTGGCTGGATATGAAGATATTTAATCTAAAGAGGAGATCTTCTAGAAACAAAAATCTAGAGAAAATTGGCTCCACGTTGGTGAGAGGAACACTAAATTCTTTCATAATGTCACTCATATCCATAGAGGTTTAAATAGAATTTCAAGGCTGGATACCCAAGGAAATGGTTCCATTGATGATCCAGACATCATCAAAACTAAGATTGTCAACTTCTTTTCCAAGTTGCTTAATAATGAAGAAGGCTCAAATATTTTAGAGCAAACAAAGTTGCTAACTTTCATTCCTAAAGTGATCTTCGAGAATCAAAATAAAATAGTCAATCAAAGTTTATCTCTGGAAGAAGTGAACACAACCCTTAATCAGCTCCCCTCTGATAAAGCTCTAGGTCCATATGGCTTTCCAACAGATTTTTTCAAAAAATGCTACTTTAAGATGAAAGAATAAGAATCCGGTCAACTACTGAGAGAGGAGTGGGGGGGGGGGTGAATTAGTAGATAGACAAATGGATACTAACTTCACCAATCAAAAATTAATCTCTCAAAGTAAACTTAGAACTATCAATGCAATATCACTGTCAAGATAAACCGGTTGGCTGTTACAACAAATTAATAGCAAACAAATTCAAACTCATAAACATCCAAGTGCTTTTACTGACATAAGTAAAACATCATTTCACAATGCTTTCGGTTATCATGACTTATCATATTGGATTAAGTAGTTAAGAAAATCAACCATAAGATCATAACCACAAAAACATTCACTACTTGACACAATATTTTTGACGTGGAAACCCAAATGGGAAAAACCACGGTGAGATGAGACTCACAAGATAACTATCTGAACTCTTTTGAAGTTCACCCTGTTAGGAGCCTAGCTTGTTAAAGCTTTAGAAAAGTCCTGTTAAGAACAGATCTTGTTAGGGACCACCTGGTTAAGGGACCGACTCTAATGCCTTGTTAGAAGTAATACCCTATAAGCAGTAACCTCGGTAGAGGATTTTAAATCCAAGCTAATGGATCACCTGGTTAGAGGATTTGAATAGCACCAAGCTTGTTAGAGCTTACTCAGTTAGGAGATTTCAATTATGCTGTAATAGTTAGAAAACAACAGGAGTTTGTTGATCTATTTGAATAACACTACACTTGCTTATTCATATCCTTTTCATGCTCCGATCTTCCTTTACTCAAACTGTAGATACATCATCTAGTTCAACAACCACACACTCAACTAAAACTTTGCCAACTCTGAAACTAAACAACTCATCGATCTTATAAACAAATCAATTAGGTCGGTAACACAACAAAAACCTAATTCTCTCATAGAGATTACAAACAAGTCGGCTCAAGTATGACCATTGGATTACATAGCAATCTCTACACATTAATCAAGAAAACCTGGATTGCTCTTTGATCACCGCTTCATCAAACTCAGTATCTCATCATGCGCTTTGCATTACATGCAATATACTTGCCATTCCCTAGACAAAAACTATTTCATCAATGCGCCAAAATCACTTTGAGATTATCTTCATACAATAATCATACATGTCATAATCATTACCGCTCATCATCAAATTATAAACTAATATAACCAATTCACTAAACTTAATCAATTAGGGTTTATCAAATCAATAGGTAGGGTTTACTGGTTCAACTCTCCAATATATAGCGATACCGGTTCACTCCATAAATTCTTCCTACCGGTTACAGTTTCCTTTCACTAGCTCTTCCTATCGGTTGCAAAACATCATTACAATAATATCATTATCGGTTAATTGACATCAATGACAACATAACCTATCATTAATGCTGAAGCCAACAATCTCCTCCTTTGGCATTGATGGCAATACAAATACCATTGATTGCTGTGAATAGGAATCCTAGTTTACATTACCATGTATTCACCTTGTCTTCTGCTTGTCTTCCTTCTGTCAATCATAAAATTTACATAGTTCTTCTCCCCATTTGACAACAATGCCAAATTGAAAGTAAAACATGTAATGTCAAATTTCATTGTTCAGCATCAACAACCTACAACTTGATGCTCCCCCTATGGAATAACTCAACTTCTACACCAATCTTGCTTGAAAATTCTTCAAGTAGCTCCGAGACTGATGTAATCTACATCATGCTCAACTGACCTCATGAAGAGATACAACCCCTAGCTGGCTTCTAAGATACTCAAAAGTAATCTTAGGTAGAGGTTTAGTAAATATATCTACAAGCTGCTCCTTGGTATAAACATGCCCCAAGATCACATCTTTACTCCGCACTTTTTCCCTTAAGAAATGATACTTCAATTCAATATGCTTGGTTTGTGCGTGCAAAAAAGGCTTCTTGAAAATATTTATGGCACTTGTATTATCACATAAGATCTTTACAGGTTCTGAAATCTTCATCTTACAACCTTCCAAAATGTGCCTCATCCAAATACCTGGGTACAATTCATGTAAGCTACAACATACTCAGCTTCAACAGTAGATTGTGATGTGCAACTCTGCTTCTTACTACTCCATGAAACAAGTCTTCCTCCAAGAAAAATGTTCCACCGGTTGTGCTTTTCCTATCATCAACATTTCTTGCCCAATCTGCATCTATGTACACCTTCAAGTCAAAGTTTCCTCCATATGGATACCATAATCCATAGTCAACAGTACCTTTTAAATATCTAAAAATCCCGTTGGTTGCTATCAAATGTGTTTCCTTAGGATTCTTTTGGAATCTAGCAACTATCCCAACTGCATGAGCTATATCTGGTCTGTTGTGAACAACATAATGCCAATTTTTAGATATTGACCTATATTCCTTCTCATCAATAGATGTGGATTCATCTTCCTTAGACAACTTACAACTTGTAACCATTGGTGTCCCAACTGGTTTATAGTCACTCATAACAAATATCTTCAAGACCTCTTTCACATACTTAGATTGTGTGATGAAAATACCATTCTTCATTTGCTGTATTTGCAAGCCTATGAAATTTTTTATTTCGCCCATTAGAGACATTTCAAACTCTTTTTTCATTTCATCTACAAAATCATTGCTCATGCCATCATTACCTCCAAATATGATATCATCTACAAAACTTTGCTGACCAGTAGTTTATCTCCTTCAGATTTGAGATATATGTTGCTATCTTCACTGGTTCTTAGAAAACCTATCTTCATCAGATGTGTATGAAGCCTTTCATACCATGCTCTCGGTGCCTGCTTTAATCCATATAAAGCCTTATGCAATCTGCATACCATGTTTTTTTCATCAGTCAGAGCATAACCATTTGGTTGCTCAATGTATACTTCTTCCAGTATCCCATTCAAAAATGCTGACTTAACATCCATTTGGTATACCTTGAATTTCTTATGTGCCGCAAATGCAAGTAAAGTTATGACACCTTCCAGTCTTGCCATTGGTGCAAAAGTCTCACTATAATCTTCTCCTTCCTCTTGTGCATAGCCATTGCAAACCAACCTAGCTTTGTTGCGAACTACAACACCATCTTTATTCAACTTGTTCCCTAATACCCACTTAGTACCTATTACATTTTTATTTATTGGTTAGGGTACTAGGGTCCAAGTGTTATTTTTCTCAATTTGATCTAGTTCCTTCTCCATAGCTTTAACCCAATGATCATCACCAAATGCTTCCTTAGCTGTTCTTGGTTCAATAGTGGAGATCATGCAAGAATTTTCTCTGATTCTTCTTCTCGTAAGTACTCCAGCATCCTTATCTCCAATAATCTGCTCAGGATTGTGATTGAGTCTCACATATCTCGGAATAATATGATCATTAACTTCAGGTTCATCTTCTTTATTATCATCATCTTTTTCTAAATTTGTTTGTTCCGGTTGAACTAGTACATCAGTGTTTGCTTTACCGGTTTCAGATTTCACAGTTTTTGGTCCAGAAACAAAAAGCACAAATCTTCATCCTTATTTTCCAAACTGGTTTCCTCTGAGACTTTAGGATATTCATCCACTTGAACATCAACACTCTCAATAATTCTCTATGTCTGGTTGTTAAAACACTTGTAGGCCTTACTCTTGGTGGAATAACCAAGAAATATACCTTCATCACTTTTAGCCTCAAATTTGCTAACATAGTCACCTCTCTTAATAAAACATTTTCTTCAAAATATCTTGAAATAACTAACATTAGGTGATCTTCCATACCAGTATTCATAAGGAGTCTTGTCCTTACCTCTCTTTACTAGAAACTGATTCATAGTGTAGATAGTTGTGTTGACAACTTCCCTCCAAAACTTTTTTGCTACACCTCCTTGTATCAACATCGTCCTAGCAGCTTCAACAACTGACCAGTTGTTTCTCTCTGTGATACCATTCTATTGTGGTTTCCTCGGTGCAGAAAGTTGTCATTTGATACATTTTTCTTCATAATATCTAGTGAATTCCTCAGAAGTAAATTTACCACCTTGATCTGTCCTCAAACACTTTATCTTCTTACTGCTCTCCTTCTCAGCTAAGGCCCTGAATGACTTGAACTTACTAAAAAGCTTTTGTCTTATCCTTCAAGAATGTGACCCACATCATCCTTGAGCAATCATCAGTGAAGATCATAAAATGTCTGTCACCTTGAATACTTTTGTCCTTATTGGTCCACAAAGATCTATATGAACCAAATCTAACATATGTTCCACTGAAAAAGATTTGTTCTTGAAAGTTAAAGATGTCATCTTTCCCAACTGACATTCTTTACATAGAGCATTAACTGGTTTGTCCAACTGAGGCAAACCTCTCACTGTCTTGGACTTACTCACTTTAATAATTTTATCAAAGTTTATATGATAAAATATCCTATGCCAAAGCCAAATATCATATATCTTTGCAATTAAATAGTTGTTGACTTTAGGATTAAGGTGAAACAGGTTACCTTTAGTTTTCTTACCGGTTGCAATCAGTTCACCTTTGTTCCCGTAGATTTTGCACATATCATTCTTAAACTCCAATGGGTATCCTCTGTCATTGAGTTGTGCCACACTCAAAAGATTGTTCTTTAAACCTTCAACCTAGTAGACATCATCTGCATTGCTCTTTCCATTAAGAGAAATAGTTCCCTTACCCTTAACCATGCAGGGAGAGTCATTACCAAATCTTACAACTCCACCATCAAATTTCTTAAAAGAAAGAAATTTGCTCTGGTCACCGGTCATGTGATGTGAACAACCACTATCAATGATCCAATCATCAGAGTTATCCATTCGAGATACTAACACCTTCTGATCAAATATCTCCTCTTTAATGGCTACAAACACAATGTCTTCATTAGCATCACCATCAGATTCCTCATCAATGATACCACCATCAACAACAATAAGATAATCTCTTTTGCCTTTACCCTTATACTTATTTAATTTATCTTTTTTGTGCTCATTATCACCATTGGGACAGTTAGTGGCTATGTGACCAATCTTGTTGCATGCAAAACATTTCAAAGCTAATTTACCTCTATATTTACCAGTACCTTTGGGAAACCGCTTGGCCAACAATACTTCAAGATCAACTAAATTGTCTTTATCATCATCTTCTCTGCTAGATCTAGATTCATAACTATGACCTACATATCTACTTTTCCTCATAGATGGGTTAAAATAGAAACTCTAAATGTAGATTCAAATTTCTGTACACTACCATCATAACCATTTAATTCAAAAGAAGTAAGCTTGCCAATGATGGAGTCAAGAGTTACCTTAGTTTTTCCAATAGACTTTAGCTCCTGAATGGCTGCAACTCGGATAGCATAGACTAGTAGCAAGGTTCTCAGTACCTTACGAATCACTATGGCATCTTCCACTTTACCTCTTACACTCTTCATTTCAACGAATATCTCTTTCATCCTTTGACCATAATGCTGGATATTCTCACCTTCAGTCATCTGCATGTCATCAAACTTTCCTCTTAGACTCTCTTCTTTAGCAATCTTAACATGTTCATCACCGCTATAAATCTCTTCAAGTTTTTTCCATACATCATATGCAGTCTCTAGACCATGAACATCTACATACTCTACATCAGACAAAGAACTGATAATAGCCTCTAATGCTTGATTGTTTTCTTGTTTCTCTTTCTTCTAATCATTAGTCATAGTCCCACTAGGTGCAACATATTGAACAACAACATGTTCCCAGTATTGATTTCCAAGACTCTTGATATAAATTTTCATTCTATCACTCCATATCCTAAAGTTCTCTCTATTAAACATCAAACCTTCCTTCATCATGTTTTTGCAAGATGTTTACCTCAAGTTGTTAGGCTTAGACCTTAGAGGACCTGATATGCTCTGATACCAATTGATGGTATGATGAAAGAATAAGAATCCGGTCAACTACTGAGAGGGGAGGGTGAATCAGTAGATAGAAAAACTGATACTAACTTCACCAATCAAAAATTAATCTCTCAAAGTAAACTTAGAACTATCAATGAAATATCACCGTCAAGATAAAAACTCTCAAGATAAATCGGTTGACTATTACAACAAATTAACAGTAAAAAACTTCAAACTCATCAACATCCAAATGCTTTTAGTGACATAAGTAAAACTTAATTTCACAATGCTTCCGGTAATCATGACTTATCAAAGTGGATTAAGTAGTTAATAAAATCAACCATAAGATCATAACCACAAAAACATTCACCACTTGACACAATATTATTAACATGGAAACCCAAATGGAAAAAACCATGGCGAGATGAGACTCACAAGATAACTATTTGAACTGTTCTAAAGTTCGCCCTGTTAGGAGCCTAGCCTGTTAAAGCTTTACAAAAGTCCTGTTAAGAACAGATCCTGTTAGGGACCACCCAGTTAAAGGATTGACTCTAATGCCTTGTTAGAAGCAATACCCTATATGGAGTAATCTCGGTAGAGGATTTAAAATCCAAGCTAATGGATCACCTGGTTAGAGGATTTGAATAACACGAAGCTTGTTAGAGATTACCCAGTTAGGGGATTTCAATTCTGCTGTAATTGTTAGAAAACAATAGGAGTTTTCTGATTTGTTTGAATAGCACTTAACTTGCTTGTTCAGATCCTTTTCATGCTCCTATCTGCCTTTACTCAAACTGTAGATACATCATCCGGTTCGACAACCACACACTCAACTAAAACTTTGCCAACTCTGAAACTAAACAACTCATCGACCTTATAAACAAATCAATTAGGTCGATAACACAACAAAAATCTAATTATCTCATATAGATTACAAACAAGTCGGTTCAAGTACGACCATTGGATTACATAGCAATCTCTACACATTAATCAAGAAAACCTCGATCACTCCTTGATCACCGCTTTATCAAAATCAGTAACTCATTGCATGCTTTGAATTACATGCAATATACTTGCTCATTTCCTAGATAAAAACCATTTCATCAACGCACCAAAATCACTTTGAGATTCTCTTCATACAATAATTATACATGTCATAATCATTACCGCTCATCATCAGATCATAAACCAATATAACCAATTCACTAAACTTAATCGGTTAGGTTTTATCAAATCAACAAGTAGGGTTTACCGTTTCAACTCTCCAATGTATAGTAATACTGGTTCACTCCATAAATTCTTCCTATCAGTTATAGTTTCCTTTCACTAGCTCTTCCTACCGGTTACAAAACATCATTACAACAATATCATTATCGGTTAATTGACATCAATGGCAACATAACCTATCATTAATGTAATCTTCATCCAAATTCCAACATTGAATACCCAAGAAAATGGTTCCATTGATGATCCAGACATCATCAAAACTAAGATTGTCAACTTCTTTTCCAAGCTACTTAATAATGAAGAAGGCTCAAATATTTTAGAGGAAAGAAAGTTGTTATCTTTCATTCCTAAAGTGATCTCCGAGAATCAAAATAAAATACCTAATCAAAGTTTATCTCTAGAAGAAGTGAGTATAGCCCTTAATTAGCTCCCCTCTGATAAAGCTCCAGGCCCAGATGGCTTTCCAATAGGTTTTTTCAAAAAATGCTGGGAGATCCTTGGTTTAGATTTAGTGGAAGCATTAGAATTTGCTCGGAAATTGGGCAATATTTTAAAAGGAGATCAATAATACCTTCATAGTTCTTATTCCCAAGAAAGAAAAAGCTTCCAGATTAGAGGATTTCAAACCTATTTCCCTTTGCAATTCCATCTACAAAATTATTTCTAAAGTGTTGGTGAATAGGTTGAAACCTTTAATAAAATCCATTATTTCAGAGGAGCAAACAGGTTTCGTCCTTGGTCGCTCAATCTTTGAAGGGGTCATTGTGGTGCAAGAGGCAATTCATACCCTTCAAAACATGAAGAGGCCAGGTATGATAGTGAAATTAGACATTTTCAAGGCTTATGATAATCTGGATTGGCTTTTTTGTGTCAAATTATGCAGGATTTTAGGTTCAGTAGACAATGGATTAATTGGATCTATGAATGTGTATCCACACCAAGATTCTCTGTTCTTGTTAATGGAAAACCATAGTCATTTTTGTCATCCTCTAAGGGCATTTGCCAAGGGGACCCAATTTCTCCTTTTCTTTTTATTATCATGGTTGAAGCACTAGGAAGAGCAATAAAATCAAGGCATCCCAGCATTAATTTGGAAGGTATCAAGATAACCACCAACTTTAATGATGCTATGCATTAGTAATTTGTTGATGACAACCTCTTACTTGGTATAGCAAAATCCAAGGAAGCTGCTTAGTTTTAGCAACTACTGGAGTCATATGGGAAAGCCTCAGGTCAGGTTGTCAATAAGGAAAAATTAGAAATTTATTTTTTGTCTACTCCAGTAACTGTGGAAAATAAGACCTTAAGAATCTTTAATTGCAAAAAGGGTTCTCTCCCCTACATATACCTTGGGATCCCAATAGATAAAAGTTTGAGGATCTCCAAACTGTGGGACCCCCTTAAGCTAAAACTGGATAAGAAAGTCAATTCATGGAAAGAAAATGGATCTCCTGGGCAAGTAGATTGATTATGCTTCAAGCAGTCATCTCTGCTCTCCCAAACTACCTTATGTCCCTTCTAGCCCTATCAGCGGGCATGAATTCTTTCATCATTCAAAATATGAGAATTTTCTTTTGGCAGAACTCAAATGAAAGACACAAAATTGCTTTGATATCCTAGGATAAAATCTGTAAACCCAAGTCTTCAGGAGGCTTGGGAGTACATAGCCTTCAGATTTAGAATAAGGCCTTAGGAGCAAAAATAGCATAAAAGATGCTTATTGATCCAAGTGCAAGATGGGTAAGAATGATGCTTACCAAATATGTTGTTGAAGGAAACCCTATTAACATTCTGAGAGCTTCTAGTCATCTGAAAGGGTCTCAGACCTGGAATTTTATTCTCAAATGCAGACATCTTATAGAAGATTATGTTTCTTGGGATGTTTGAGAAGGTTCATCTTGTCTTTTCTGGGAGGATTCTTGGGGTGGATTTTTTAGCATAGATAGTTTAATAATGATTCCAACAATAAGGGAATGGCTAAGACTTCATTAGGGGCTTCACATCAAGGATTATGTAGAATTTTCAAGGGATAACTTCTTCCTAGGTTGGAGTTGGAAAACTTTGGAAGGTCTTCTCCTTCCATTAAATGAATTAAATCAACTTTCTACCCTCCTCAAGGAAAGGCATTTGGTTTTTAGAAATAGAATTGACACTTTGATTTGGTCCCCTACTAAATATGGCCAATACTCTATTAAAATAGGATATAATGTTATTGAAAACCAAGTGGACCCTGTAGACCAACATATGTCTCAAAATATTTTCTAGAATAATAGAATTATTCCTAAGGCTGGCATTTTTGTCTGGCTGGAAGTCAAGAAAAATATCCTCACAGAAGAGAGATTCAGGAAGATGGGATTTGTGGGCCCCTCAAGGTGTGTTCTTTGTAAAGCACATGAGGAATCTGTAGATCATCTCCTCCTTACTTTCCCCTTCTCTGCAAAATGTTGGAGGTGGCTATGTGCTAAACTAGGTTGGATAACAACTCTACCAAATGACATTGTATCCCTTTTATCAAGTTGGCCAACCAAACCAAAAGATGACATTTTAAGCTCTCTGTGGGAAATTTCTCCCTCCTCTCTAGTATGGGAGGTATGGAAGGAGTGGAATAGGAGAATTTTTTATGGCAAAGTAAGGAGTGTTGACTTAGTTTTATCTTCTTTGGAAGTAGCCACTGTTGAGAACATTAATAGCAAACTTGCCCTTTCTACTAACTTGGATAAGAACTTTACATCATGGGATGACAAAATGAGGTTTTCTTGGTATGGAATCACAATTCCCCCCTTTTTAGGGAAGAAGTCAAGTGATAGAGGGAATGCAACTTGGTCTCCTTCCCAGAATGATTGGTTCAAAGTAAACTTTGATGGGGCTTCTAAAGGAAATCCAGGATCTTCTGGAATTAGATGTGTAGTCAGAGACCACAATGGAAAAGTGTTGGGAAAGACGGTTGAACCTATTCCTCTGGATATAAATAATGTAGCAGAATTTAAAGCTCTTCTCTATGCCCTATCAGAGTGTTCTAACCGTGGCATAAAAAAATTATAAATTGAGGGGAACTCTATCATCATTATAAATGAAATTAAAATGAGTCACTCTATTAAGTGGAAGTTGCAAGCTCTTCTAGAAAGAATTCTAATGCTGCTACCTTATTTCAATAACTATAGCTGCAATCACATATACAAAGAGGCAAACACAAAAGCATATGCTCTGTCCAAGTTGGCATCGACTGGCACTTCTTTAATTTGGTGGGCACCTGATCTCATCTTTACTTCCCCAAGGAATAAGGAAGAGGGTGGTTGATCTTAGGCATTTTGAGTTTCTAAAATAGTTGTAGGCATATAAATCTGACCACTTTCGTAAATAAATATTTAATATTTATTTTAACCCCATTCCTTCTATTAATTATATTCAACTTAATTAATTTCCTCATATTCATCTATTTGATTAAATAAATTACTCAATTTATTTAATTAAGTTCACCTCAACCTTTTCTAGCCTTTAATTAAATAAATCACTCTATTTAATTAATTCCTCTTTCTAACTTTTTAATTAAATTGATCCTTGCAAATAAATAAATCTAATTTATTTATTTAAATTCCCCACTTGTATTTATGCAAGTTGCATCTATTTGGTTGAAATAAAGTAATTTTATTTTAATTAAAATCCTTTTTCCTCCACTTGCATTTTTCTACATTTACCACTTGCCTCCTAAACCCCTTCTAGATTCTTCTAATCCCTTCCAATTTAGTCTAATTCATCTTCTAATTATTGTCACATTCCTAAGCAAAGAGAAGTCACTTCTCAAAGCCTCCAAAGTCTTTGAAATGCATTAAAGGCAATATGTCCTCAAGAAGTTAACCCTCAAAGTCTTCCAAACCATTTAAGGCTCTTACATAACCATTACTGGTTAACTCAACCTTCTTGCATGATTAGAAACTTTATCTCTAACTCAAACCTCATCTAACCTAACAGTCTCATCAAGCATTCATGGCTTTAACCTTGGTTATTCCTTTAACCCTTGCACAAGAGTTTACCCCTTGGGTAAAAGCTTTATCCAATGGATAACCCTAATCAAACCTTAACCCTTACCTCCTAGGGTAACCTTCATATCTTCTCAAGCATTTAGTGGTTCTTTCATTTCCTCTCAAGAAACCTCTTGTTGACAATTGCCACCATTTCATTGGTGAGAATTGTGAATATGGATTCATTTACTTTCAATCCTGGCCCTTGTTAAGATTATTCAATCTTGACCATCCATTGCCCTATTTTCCCTATAAATAGAGCTCTCATTCTTCATTTTCAAAATTAGGTCTTTGTGCATCAAACTTATAGTCATTTTGCTCAATCAATAATCTTTCATGCATCTACATTATAGTCTAATTACTAAGCATTTTAGCCTCTCTTTGTTAAATCATCATAATAGCATTTAGAAGCATTTGTATATCATAGAATATCCATGCTAGACTAGTATATCATGTTAGGATAAATTTTCTAATCCTTTATCATAGCATCATCTTTATGCTAGCTTAATAATCATAGATTCAATATCATACATCTTAGAATGTATTCATGCATATAAATCAAACATCACTCGTTCTTGGAGTTGTCATTCCTAAGTCACTTTGCTCAATGATCTGAGAGAAAAAATATTGACTTTAGGGATCCTGTGAGATAGAGAACAATGGGACACCCCTTGGGAAGTTTAACTATTAATAGTTCCTATACTTGCACCAAGAGTCTCATTGGTGTGTGGGTCTTTCGAATCTGACCTTTTTCATTTTCGTCACCCAATTTCCCCGCATACAATAGTCATTCAGGATCCGTGGAGTTTTTAAAGCTGAGCTACCTCTGAATTTAAAAGAAGAGAGATGCCTAATTGTCAATGGTCCTCTTTTCTCCCACCAAGAAAGTTTGCTAAGTAATTTCTCTTTTGATTTTGTGGGCCCTTCATCCCACTTTATGTTGAATATGACTAGATAGCTATAGCCTCCACCAAGGCAGTTGATTTGGATGCCTTCAATCTTGAAAACTTGCCATATCATAAATGTTTGTTTCTTGATTCGGGAGTACCAGATGAGTTATAACTATCTCATTCTTGATGCCATACTTAGAAAGGTTGATGACGTCAACAAATCCGTCAAATCTTTAGGTAGGTGGGAAAGTACATTGTATTTGCTAGTCGGGGCTTAGGGTGATGTGTCGGCAACACTCTAAAGTTTGATTAATTAATACAAAGATGTTGGAAGCTATTCCTTTCACCACCTCTCCTCTAGGTTTAACAACTCCAAGCACTTTGCATTAATGAGCCTTGAAATGTGCGATAATGTTGGAATAATTTTAAAAGAAGGAAAAGCTAGGTCTTGTCCTACCATTATCACTTGTCCATTTTGAAGGTTGAAGGTTTTCTGTTCAAATTGTAGAGCAGTTTTGTTTCCTTGGTCAGCCAAAGGATGTCGGAAGCTCCATTTGGCTTCATCATTAAAAAGAACTCTGAGCCAATTTTTTGTTTTAGGGCGGATATGCCCATCTCTCTTTTTTTCAACTGTCATCAAGTCTCTTTCCGTGAGATTTCAGAACTGACTCAAACGGTTGCTCCATAATTCTGAGTTTTTTGGTCATTCTGGCAGTTAAGCTTATCCTAGGTTTTGGTTTTCTGAGCAGGGTAGAGTATCCTCAAGATTTGTACCTCTATGCTAGACTGTCAATACTCCTAGGAGAAGGTGCAGGCTCTAACCATGCACTTATTTGATCAAAATTTCCTAGTGGGTTTGGATATTGTCCATAATCATGCTATTATTGGCACATGAATGCCTCGCCTGAGTGATCTGATATTATTTTTGGTCCTAGGCAAGACCATCGACTATTACCCCTTTTTATTGGATTTAAAAGGCCCTGCTCTTGGGCGTCACAGGGCATACTTGACAATGGCAGTTAGGTTTTTAGAATGGAGATTTATGTGGGATGAACCTAACAACGCAGACAAAGAAGATGATTTCCTTGACTTTGCTTGGTTGAACAATTTTATTCCTCCAAAATTGGAAAGGAATGAGAGGGTTTTCGATGGTCGAAGAGCTATGAACGTAAGGGTTCGTGGTCATGGAAATATCCCAATGCAAAATAGGGGTCGTGGCTACCCGAGAGGCATGGGTCATCCTTAGGCTAAGGTTTCGGATTAGGGATATTTGAACCCTATGCAATGCAGATATGAATTTTGTTTAAAATATTTCTCTTTGTTTATATGTTTATAGATACATCTAGACTCTATAAATTTTTGTTCTAATGGAGTTAGCTCAAGACTTTGAAGGTTGAATATTAGCCTTTTTTCAGTTTAAACTTTGAAATTCTTCTCTAATGGAAGAATTTGGACAATTGGGGTTGCATGCCCAATTTTTCAATTTTTCAATTTTCAATCAAATAGAAAATGTAAATGTTTATAAATATTAATATAATCTTCTGGCTCTGCTGTTTACCAACTGAAAAAAATACATTTTTTATACCAAGTTGAATTAAAACTCTACATGAAGATTTCTTTCCAATTGTCTTATATTATGTATGTATGTATCTATCTGAAATTTTGTAAGTTCACCTCATTACCCAACAATCAAACCTTATCAATCCATGTATATCTTCTTAGGATAAACCTTTTCTTGAGAGACGTTGTAGAGTCACATAAGTGAATACACTAATTTCATTTTTTCATCAAATTTCCTCCACAAATTCTCACTACAGTCGTATTGTGTCATAACATCCCACTCAAAACAATACAAATGTTCAAACACAACACCCATGGGATCCACACAATCTTCAATAAACTACATGTTGGGAAAAATCAACCAGAACTCATTTTCTGGATCGAATAGTTGAACTTCGTCAGAATTCAAGCTCAAAACATACAACATGCCTTCTATAAAAATAGACTAATATAACCATTGATTTTGAAGCATATTTGGGAGAAGCTTCCACTCATCTATCTCCACATTGTAAACTGCAACTTTGCTTGTCATTTTGCTTTGTAATGCAATGTAAATCAGTCCTTCAAGTGATGCACAACATGCCAAATAAACTACGAATTGTTGGGTGGGCATATTTGCACCTTTTCGCCATTTGCAAGACAAAAAATCAAAGACCAAAATAGCTCTGGTTGTTTGTGATGGCTTGAGTAAATTGCGCCTTTTTGCCATTTGGGTTGGCAAATTTGGCCATATGCACTCATATAAACCTAATAAAACCAGTTTGTGCTTATCACAAATACAATTGGAGAATGAGTAGAATTCAAATTTAGCAGGGATGGGAGGGAGGCTTTCCCATAACTTGTTAATGGGATCATATATAGTAACCAGAGGGCGTTGTTTAAATTGATCGATCATAGTCTCAAGTAAACATATAAACTTGTCAGATCTCCCAGATCTCAGTCTATCTTCATGGAACTCAAGACTTTCTAGCATCACCTTTCAATTATTACAAACTTTCTTCAATTTGTTGTGTGATATATAAGGTACTCTCATTAGGATCTCTCGAACTAAGTCCTGTGGAATCATCCTAAAATACTCCATCATCAATACAAACAATCTTGATAGTACTGAAGTCTTAAATATATTTATTTTGGAAGATGAGATCTAAATTATCTTAAATATAGGCAGTTGTTAAATATAGGTAGTTGTAAAAGGATAAAGTCTATTAATTTAGAATGAATTATAAAATATTTTTTTGAAGTGTTATATATATTAAAAAGTTAAATTAACTTTTTTAGCCTATGTTTCTATTTTAGAAGTGTCAGTTATATTATGTTAAATTAAGTATTTTAAACCAATCATTTTATTTTTAGAACTGTCAATTATAATTAAAAAATAGTTTTTAAATTGTTTCTAGATTTGATTCTTTAGATATTTTAAAAATTCAGAAATAATTTAGCAATTATCCATATGGATTGTAAAAAATTAATATCGTTAATTAAAAATTAATTTAAATTTTCTACTATTTTTAATTATATTATTATTTTTATGTTAAACTCTATGAATACCAATTGTTTTATTGTATTAATAAATTATAAAGTTAATAATAAGTGTATAATATTATAAAATAAAGTTTTAAAAATATAAAAAATAATAAATGAATAAAAATATGTAATTAAATAATAATAAAAATAGGCTTCTCTAGTGTTGTTGATCTTTCTTGAGGGTAGTTTTGTTGCACACTTGCATTGTGTGTTGGCTTGCTAAGAGGTGTTGGTTTTTACTCTTGGTTCTCCATTGTAGTTTTTTTTGTTAAGGATTGTAAGATTTTGATCTTGATTTACATTAGGTTTTTAATATAAAAAAATTAAAATAACTAACATTTATTTATGTAAGACATTCAAAAGATAGGCCATAGAAAATTAAATATATTATACTAATACAAGAATAACACGTATATTAATTATTTTTGTAATATTAAAATATATTTAAATTTAATTATTAATTAATATTTTTTAAGATTATATTATTTTAATTATATTTACATAATTTATTAAATATAAATTTTTATTTTAAATATAAAATTAAACTTTATCTGAAATTTAATTTTTAAATATAATATTATTTTTGAAACTTATTATTTTTTTTATTTTTATTTTTAATGGTAAGTGCTATCTGGTATGGGGATAGCGCCCTGTATTTCAGAAAAAGAAAAGAAAATACAAAGTTTTTTTTGCCAAAATGCCTTCATCCCACATCTCACATTGTCAAGAGAGAGGATGAAGATCTTGACACAGAACCTTCCATTAATCCTATTACTAATAGAAATACAAACAAACACAGGCGCCTATGTCTCAAATAGCCTAATCTCGTCTGATATGGCGAAGGAGCACCTCAGCTGCATCGCCAAGCCCAAACAGGTTCTCTGAGGATGGATTAGACAACCACCAATCTTCTGAGTCTTTCTGCAGTTAAGAGTTTTCGCAGTTAACACAGCAAAGCCCAGTGAATGGCGCCATTCTGCATGTCTTTTCCAAAGTGGTATGACAATAAATGATCCAGTAAAGCAATATATTGCCTGAAATGTCCTTCAAGAATATCTTTCTCACTCCTTTCTAAAATCCAAAACTTTGAGATAATCTTGGAGATTCAGTCCATATCTAATAGTATGTGAAACACCGCCACTTCCGGAATCGAGGTACCATCCGCCAGTGTTAATACGGTATGATTTTGAAATGTTCAGCTGTAGATTTTTTCCACCTCTAACCCTAGATTTGGGTTAACCATCCCAAAATTTTCAGAGCTTATCCGATGCTCTCATGCGGTATTTCAGACATGTCCTTCATGATATGATCAATATGCTCTTAGTCGCAGAGGTCTGGTTGAAAGTGACAATCATGCCTTTTTTGCTCACCCCCAAATTTGTCAAATGGTCGGCCACACGATTGCCTTCATGAATGAAAAACTTATTAAATTTGTTATTTTAATTAAAAAATAATTATGATAAAATTTTTTAACTTGCATTATTTTAAATTTTTAATAAACAAAACCAAAAAGCTTATTATTGCAATCGGTTGCACCCAATTTTCATTAACTCATTATTATTCAATTGTTTCTCCACCAATTATATCATGAATTTTTCTTTCAATGTTTTGTTTTAATTTTTAAATAGTTAAGATCACGATTTTTACGTTTTCAAATTCCAGGAAAATTTTTAGGTCATTAAAATTAAAATAATATTTAGTATGTTTTAATTTTCTTTTCAAATTGTTTAAAATATGTATCTAAGTCTTTCATCATGCAATTTGATAATATAAAAATATATCTTTGATAAATACATTAATATATATTATATAATTAAATTACATACTAGATAAAAAAATGAATAGATAATTTTAATATTATAAATATTATAAATATATTTAATTCTATATATACAATAATATAATTAGAATTATTATATTAAGATTAAATATATTATGTATATTAAAAGAAAATTAAAATTAAATATGTCAATTATACATAATCAATGAATAATAAAATTATATAGAATAATATATTAGTAAGATTAAATCTATTAATTTTTAAAATATAAAGATTAAGGTTTTAATAAATAATTTAATATTATGCATATTATTGACAAATATTATTAACATATTTAATCATAATCTAAATTATATTTATAACATAAATGAAAAACAATATTATTTTTCCTTACCATATAATATTAAATCTATATAATGCAATAATATAATCTTAAATATTTCATAAAGATTAATATATTAATAGTATATAATTTATTAATAATAACATTACCAAAAATATATAATAGTAAATATATAATTATTAATTTTTTTAAAAAGGTGGCAGTGCCACTTAATATATTTGTTTAAAAAAGTTGGTTCAAAGAGCTCCCGAAGAAAAGAATCAGAAAGAAAAACTCCGATCCTTGCTGGTTAATACATATAAAGGTTGTGAAACTCATATTCCTAATATGCCAAAAAATCCCCCATATAGCCATAGCTAGTTACATCGATCATTAAAACCCCGCCTAACCCACCCCTAACCCAAAGTACATGTATTACATGAAGCCCTTAGGCAAGTTACAAAAAAACAATATGCTAATATACAAGAAGCATGCATATGTATTACAATATATGCAAAAAACATTATCCGAGAAACAATATATCTCAATAATAAGACCTATCACATAATGTCCAGAAATACCAAATGCTAGAAATCATCCCCAAGTATCAAATGCCTCCTGGAGTATGTTCTGCAAGATGAAGTCTGAACCAAACATCACAAAAACTGTACACATTTACATAGCAACCCACATACTGCCTAACTTAAGCATTTATGGAGCTTGAAGTCCACACACTTCATGGATGCCCAAATCGACATCCATTCACATCATTCAGATACAACAAATCCACGAAACCCTTTAATTATAATACCTCACATACAAAATTTCTATCATTATGAAAAAGACAACTACACAACCATGTGCAATATTATCCTATACACATGTCCTCCAAAATTAGTTTTCGAAGAGTTGGAAAATAATCGAGATCGCAATTCAGACCCATCATATTAAGATCCACCTTAGAACTTCCCATATTTGCCAAATGATCTGCAACCCGGTTCCCTTCGCTATATACATTTGAAATGGTAAAGTTTACAAATGTATCAATAAGAGCCCATGCTTGTTCAAGCAACTATTTTATCTGCCAATTGTCAATATTTCTCTTTATGCAAGCATTGATAATAATAGGCGTGTCACCTTCAATATGAATATAAGAAATGTTCAATTTTTTAACTAATAGAATGCCTTCAAGCAAAGCATATGTCTTTGGGAAGTTGCTAGTACCTGGTGAAATGGAAGCAAATTTTAAAGAAATAACACACCCTGTGTGATCCCTTATGCATACACCTACTCCTACATCACCCAGTTCCCTTTAGCGGAGCCATCAAAATTCCATTTGAAATGCATTGAATCTGGAGGGCACCATTTCACTTTATTTCTATCAACTTTACTAGTTCTCACTCTCTAAAAACAAGGTGATACAGGAATAGAAATGCCCTTCCAACAATTAATAACTTGGCCATCCCAAGAAGTAAATTACCTATTTGGATTGAAATGATTTGAAATATGAGCATTAACTAGTTTTGTCACTGATTTTTCAATGGAATTGAGAACATAAAAAAGAGAAGATGTCTGCTTTCTAAAAATGCACTTATTTCTTTCCCACCAAAGTGACCATACTACTGTGGATGGGATCACTTTCTAAATGCATGCAAAAGGAGAGGATGAGTATAAGACTGGCCAGGATTGTAACAAATCCCACACATTATTTGGAAGAGGGATGCTAAAGGAAAGTTTAGCAAGCACAAACATCCAACAATAATAAGAAAATTCACATTGGAGTAAAAGATGATCCAACGTTTCATTATACTCACCACAAAGTACACAGGCAAATGGAGGTGCAATATTCAATTTATCAAGTCTCTCACTAGTAAGTATTCTCTTGTGTAAAGAAATCCTAGAAAACACCCCTTCCTTGGGAAGAATACTGTTGTTTCAATAAAAGTTATAAGCTCTTTGTGAATAGGATTGAACATACATCTGATGAATTGCCTTATACCCTTCCTTAATAGAGTACTTTCCATTCTTCAAAGGGTGCCATATCAATTTGTCCAAACCATTAGAAATAAATATAATGTCGTTCTTGAGAATCAAAGAAAACATTACCTTTTGATTAGGGGAGATTGGGAGTGAAGCTGGATTCTTCCAAATGACCAGGTTTGAAGGCTTCTCAAGGTCATCTATGTAATCATAAAGGTAATATCCCCAATGAGCAATAAATATAGGGATCACATCTACTAGAGATTCCTCAAGATTAAGACAGGGGAGACCACTCCATGAATCATGCCAAAAGTTGACATCTTTGCCATTATGTACTTGCCAATATAAATATCTAGTAATCACATTCCTAGAAGCCATCATGAAGTTCCAAACTGCAGACCTTGATGGAGGATCAAGGATAGTAAAAATATGTGAAGGGGTAGGAGTATCTAAATACTTTAATTGCATAATTTGACACCACAAAGCATGTGGTTTTACATAAATATTCCAAACCAACTTTCCCCCAAAGGCCTTATTCCTTTTTGAAAGATTGTGTAGACCAACCCCGCTCGTAGTTTTACTAGGAGTCATCTTGTTAAGAGACACAAGAGGGATCTTTTTATCTTCTGAAAGATTTCTTTTCAAAATAAAATTTCAAATAATTTTCTCGATATGGGAAACAATAGATTTTAGGGCTTGAAGGACAAAGATGTAGTAGTTTGGGATTGCAGCCAAAACAATTTTGACAAGAAGGATTTTTCCTGACAGAGATAACCATCTAGCTTTCCACACAAAGATTGTTCTTTTTAATATGTCAATCACAAAATCCCAAAAATAAGTTTTTCAGTGCTCCCATAAAGAAAGGGATGCCCAAGTACGAAGATGGAAGAGAATCTACTGGAAAGTCCAAGATCTGGATAATGCTGTTAGACACCATTTTAGAAGTATTAAATATGTATAATTTAGATTTCTGGGCATTGATTTTCTGCCTAGATCCGGAAATATATATATCCAAGATTTTCTTAATATGCCTTGCCTCTTGAATATTGGAACAACCAAATAAAAGTGTATCATCCACAAATAAAGTGTGGGTGATGGAAATTAAAGTGATAGAGATGCACACCCCCTTCCAAAAACCCAAGGTCAATTGCTTATTGACCGATCTGCTAAAAGCTTATGCCATGATAATAAAGAGAAAAGGTGCTAGTGGGTCACCTTGCTGAACTCCTTGAGTTGCTCAAAATAAACCAGAAGGATTACCATTAATAATAACTGAGAAATGTGCACCAGAGAGATAATTTTTCATCCATTTGCATCACTTATCCGAAAAGCCAAACTTTTTAAGCACTCTCAAAAGAAAAGGCTAGCATACTTTATCATGTGCTTTCAACATAACTAATTTAACTATGAAAGCAGAGGACAGTGAAGATTTAATTGAGTGCAAAACTTCATGGGCCACAAGCGCACCTTCTAATGTTTCCCTACCAAGAACAAAACCTCCTTGCTGAGGAGATATTAATTTAAAAATCAAGGATTTCAACTAGAGATAAATAGCTTTTGTGAAGATCTTGTAAACTATATTACACAAGGAGATGGGCCTAAAGGCTGCAAAAGATTGAAGGTTGTTGGATTTGGGGATAAGAGCAAGATGGGTCAAATTAAAATAATTGAGAATAAAATCTTTTTGTCTTGACTCCTCCAAAGCCATTAAAAGATAAAAACTTAGAACATCCCAACACTTTCGAAAAAATAACATAGTAAAACTATCAGGACCTGGAGACTTGTCAGGAGCCATAAAAATAACACCTCTTGGAGTTTAGCAAGAGAGAAAGGTTGCATCAGATAATCATTATCACGCTATGAAATCAAACAAGAGATGGAATCTAACAATACCTCGACATTGGACTCCTTAGGAACAAACGAAGGAGAGGGAGCAAGAAGATTTTTAAAGAAGAGTTCACCCTCTTCCCTAATTTCTTCTTCACTAGTTAATTTTACACCTGAGAAAGAGGAAATGATAGAAAAGATAGTATATGCAGCTTGCTTAATCTTTGTTGATTCTTAATTGTATTATAACTTTAATCTTAATTCTAAAATTATTATAATAATGATTAGAATTAAAATTAGGTTTCTTAATAATAGTTAGTGTTAGAATAAGGGTTAAGGTTAGAGTTAAAAATAAGGTTCAAATTATTTATAAATTAAGATTAGATTTAGGCTTAGAGTTAGATTCAGAAGTAGGATTAAAATTTAAAAAAAAAAAAAGATTAAGGTTGTATTTAATGTTATATTTAGAGTTAGAATTAGGTTTAAAAATTGGGCTAGCATACAAATTATGTTAACTTTAGAATTAAGGTTACCGCTAGGTTTGAATTAGTTATAGATATTATTATAATTTTATAACTATGTTATAATTATGGGCCCTCTCTATTATATTATTGCAAAAATATATTATCTCAAATTATTATCCAACCTACCTCTAAACAAAAAATTAATTATTGCAATACTAAAAACGCAAGTATTGGCCACTATGTGGCACTTGTTTATTCTGTTAAAGGTTTATTCATTGATTTTATAGATACAACTCATGACTTAAAATTTCCTTAATAAAAAAATCATGGTTTGAAAAACATACCATTCATTGCACGTGTTCATTAAAAAAAATCAATCTTAAATTCAATTATTAATTATTATTATTTTAAAAATATATTATTTTAATTACAAGAATGCCATTGAGAAACTTGGAATTTATTATTTATGCTCTGAATTTGGGCACTCCCTAAACAAAATATTTAAAACATCAAATTTGATATCACTATATATATATATATATGGGATACTTTTTAAATGTAAAATTCATATGAATTAAGTTCTATATTTATAATTGTTAAAATTAATTTAATTAAGATTTTAAAAATTTAGTCAAAGTAAATTAAATATAAAATTATTTATTTTTAACTTGATTTTATCAAATTTATAATACAAATTATTGAGAGTGACAAATAAAATGACATTTTACAACCTTCGTAAATTACTGAAAAAATATAGAATAAATTTTCAATGAATATTAGACAATATTAAAATAATTAGGATAAGTTTAGAGGGAACATAGATTAAGGATTGATTATGATCTAGTGTTAGGAAGGCAATGCATTTTGATGACATCAGTTTGTTGGTTGTGAAAGAAATACATGGTTATTTAGTTACTAGGTGCATGTCTCCTCTTGTGGCATATTTGACTTATCTTATATTTAAGCCATTGTCCAATCAAAAACTAATTCTCATTATAGTTTTTCTAGTTGTTGCACATGAATGTCAACATTAATCATGTAAATATACTTCAAGGCTATTATTGGATCATAGGTACATGGTTCTAGATGAAGGCATTATGTATTTGTACTTAGACTTGCGGTATTGGTTAGCCTAGTTATTTCAAATTCTCAAAGGGAAGCAGTTGAGAGCATTACAAACATAATTTTCATTGCATAAAAAATGCCTTTAGATAAAGTCAAATAGTACTTAAAAAAAACCTTTAGATAAAGTCAAATAGTATTTACAAACATGCACAAATGCTAATCCTACACTTGAAGGGTATGTGCACCAAATTGGGGAACAAAAAAATAGATATATTAGTGATTTTGGCCATAATATAATCACATGTTATTTAAAAATAGAATTAATGTGATTGTTGCATGGCTTGACACAATCATATTTAATGCTTTAAAGAATATGAAAAATTCTTTAAAGAATATTAAAGCATTTTGTAACATTAAAATGAAAAGTAAATCCACGTGCTCATTCAAAAGTATGATTGGGGAGGAGAAGAACCTATTTTAAAGTAAAACCATATTACACTTTTTTAAAACTCATCTCTAACAAAATTATTTTAGCAAATCCACATTGAAATAGAGCTTAGAACTGGTAATGTTTTCATATTTTTTAATCAAATTTATGTTTTGTATTTTTAAAAAAATTGACAATTTTGGAATACATCTCTTTTTTTTTTTTTTACCAACTCCATTAAAATCCTAAGCCCAAACCTAATATAGATGAATATATATTTGAAGAGATCCATACATCACCACAATCTCCTCTTACACTTTGGATAAAATATATGACAAATCCAAGATGAAATGTTAGGCAATTTGGAATAAAATAAAATTCAACTTTTTTAAAGATAGTTTCATATTTGAAGCAATCTATTGGAAACTAGTAACATGCATCACTTAACGCCATCTAATGTTGTTGATCTTTCTTGAGGGTATTTTTGTTGCTCACTTGCATTGTGTTGCATTGTGCCTTGGCTTGCTAAGAGGTGTTGGTTTTTGCTCTTGATTCTGCATTGTAGTTTTTTTTGTTAAGAATTGTAAGATTTTGGTCATGATTTACATTAGGTTTTGTATATAAAAAAATTGAAATAACTAGCATTTACTTATATAAGAGGTTCAAAAGATAGCCCATAGAAAATTAAATATATTTTACTATTACAAGAATAACACATATATTAATTAATTTTTTCATATTAAGGCGTGGGTATGCTCCCCTTGGTCTTGAGTTCGAGTCCCTGACTGTGTTAACTCTGTGTGTGTTGCTACCTTGTGAGCGGGTCGTACACACTGGGGGATTAGTCTCGCTTCGGCGAGGACACCTCCAGATTCCACGATTGTGAATATAAAAAATAGTTGATTGCATTACAAGCTTTCCCATTTTTTAGGGCTTCGGCCCTAGCTCACCCGGTCGTGGATCGCAACTTAAGGCGTGGGTATGCTCCCCATGGTCTTGAGTTCGAGTCCCCGGCTGTGTTAACTCTGTGTGTGTTGCTACCTTGTGAGTGGGTTGTACACACTGGGGGATTAGTCTTGCTTCGGCAAGGACACCTCCAGATTCCACGATAGTGAATATAAAAAATGTATTTGAATTTAATTATTAATTAATATTTTTTAAGATTATATTATTTTAATTATATTTACATTATATTAATTATAAATTTTTATTTTAAATATAAAATTAAACTTAATTTCACAAAACAACAATAGAAAATAGGAAAAGGAAAAGAATAGTGGAACTCAAGAAGGATGATGGAACGATTACACACACCATTGAAGAAGAAAATGAGGAGGGAGTAAGATACTTCAGAGACATCCTGAATAAGCCAAGATACTTCAGAGACATCCTGAATAAGCCAAGATACTTCAGAGACATCCTGAATAAGCCAACATAAAACTTCTGTGTGGGGGAAAAAGCGAGACTAGGTTATCATGCCCTAATCCTACCTTTTGTCACACATTACGGAATACGAAAGAGCCTAGAGGTATCACACAATTGGCTACTTCTTTTTGTGAAAGAGAGAGCCACGGGCTACCTATTAGGGTTTCTATTCCTTTGTTGTAATTGAAAGGTAAGATTATGCAAGTTCAATTCCTAACCCTAGAATGCAAGTATGAACTAATAACAAGATTGCAGAATTGAACTTAAACAATGGAAAGCTGTAAACACAAGGATAAGACAAGAATGCAAATGCATACCCAGAGTCAAAATCTGAGTGGAAATGTTCGGGACGGGGGCGCGGGCGCCACTGTCCTGATTCTGCACCTGAAACCACTATTTTTGCACTCTGGAAACTGTCTGAAATGCTGTCTGTCAGGAGGACCAGGGCGCCCAGCGCCTCTGTCCCAGGGACCAGGGCGCCCAGCGCCTCTGTCCCAGGGACCAGGGCGCCCAGCGCCTCTGTCCCAGGGACCAGGGCGCCCAGCGCCCCTGTCCTGGTAGGACCAGGGCACCCCACGCCCCTGTCCTGGTATCTTGCTCTGCAATTTGATGTGGGGTGTTGTCTCGACCTGCTTTTTCCGGATCTGTAACCTGCGGCGTCGTCCGAGTCTCGAAACTTGCACTTATATCTGAAAAGGATGTTTGGGCGGCTATATAGGGTTTTGCCTTAGTCAAACCCCCGCTTCGGTGATTTCCACCTCCACGAATAGCCAAGTTGTATTGTAAAAGTAATGTGTGTGCAGACCTTGTGTGTGTGCAAGATCTAAAATGCAAGTAAGCAAACTAGAGCAACCTAAAAAGTAAACCCTAATTGCTTGTTAATGATAATGTAAATGCTCTAAATCAAGATGCAAAGTGATCTAAAGCCTGAATAAATGAGATATTGAAGCTTATGCAAAGACATGAAAACAACATGAAATCATACCCAACCCTTAAGGGAGGAGTACAAGCCAATCTTCAGTCGGTGATCTCCTATTGTTCTTCAATGTCTTCCAAGCCCTAGATGAATGAATGGAATTGATAAATGCTTGATAGAGGGATGTTGAATGTTATTGAAGTCTTCAAAGATCTGCTCTTTCGCTGCATATGAGGTTCCTGAAAACAAAATTTCCATCCGTTCAAATGAAGAAAGAGAGCTCTTATGTATGAAACCCTAGGTCGTAATTTCGTCTTTTGGCTGACCTAGAGATTGAATATCCCACCAATTTCTTGGGGTTAAGCTTTATTTTATGATTGGATCGCGCTCCTAAAATTTTGGGAAAAATGTCCGGGACCGTGTGCACTCCGGGCGCCACGGTCCTGACAACTTTTCACCAAATTTTCAGGGCCGTCAGATATGATGATTTTAGAGAGAATCCCAAAGTTACAGGTGATTTCGAGATGTTTTGATCCCCGAAAGTAAGCCCCCAAGCTCAGAATAGGGCCTAATTAGGGTTTTTGATTAAGTAGTGTATTGGAAGAATAAAATGAAAGGGGCACGCTTTAATGAAAGGGCTCAACTTTATGATGTGGAAAATGATGAAATAGAACCTTTAGACCTAATTAATTTGATTAATTAAGTGCTAAAGTGGAAATGAAATGTAAAATGCAATTGCGCCAAGGCGGGTGCTAAACTAGGTGTTAAATTGTACTGCTTTAGCAAGTGCGTACAATTTATGACATTACATTTAGCCCCCACTTTAGCGGTCATATGAGTACTACGTGCATATGCAAGCTAAAGTACAGAAAGTAAACATCATTTGAAAAAGGATATATCCATAAGTTGTCGGACGAAGCCCCCAGCGGTATCTGCAGTACACAGTTAGGAACTGCACCCTACAAAACACACGTTAGATCACAAAATCACCTAATGCTTACTAAGGAAGGTGATGAAATTTGTGAGTAGCTATATGCCCCCCCCTGTTTCGACTTGCTTATTAGGGAGGTGAAACAGGGTAGCATGTTTACTTACGACAAATTATGTAAGAGAGTATTGATGAGGGATGTTCACTAAAAAGGCTTCATCAGAGCACTTTTTGGAACATCCTGAGAGTAGGGGAACAAAAATACGATTCCTACGCAACAAACGGTTCGAAAATCGCATCTCCCAAACTCAAGTTATGATGAAATGAGTGACAGAGGAAAATTAAGGTTTTGAAAGTAAATGTAAAGGAATGAACGTATATACCTTGAAAGAGACATTTTCATTTGTCACTTTGTTGATTCTGAGTATTGTTCATTGTAGCGGAGCCCACATAGCCATCATCATACCTTCACGACGACCGGAGCGTCCCACGAGGATTGAGATCATGCGACAGGCCATGATCGACGACGAGCCACTGGACGAGGTGAGTTGACTGAACATTGACTTTTGATTTTCTGCATTTGACTTTCTGTGATCATTTGCGGGCCCTGGAACCCCACCGTGGGTCCCACATAGGGTGCCATGGTCCCTTCAGGGCACCATGGTCCCTGACAGGGCGCCATGGTCCCTGACAAGGCACCATGGCCCCAATCAGGACTTGGCGAGAGATGCCAGGGTTAGCATACGATGTTCGACAGTTTTGCATGAATGATTTTTGATGTTTGAGTACTGATTATAGTTATGTTTTTGTGATGCAGGGTCTCCCGTATATGAGAGAGCACACGGTGGGACAGATTCTATGCAGTTTGCAAGATCAGAATCCCCGACTCACTCAGGCAGAGAGAGACACATTGTCGATAGTAGGTTTGTGGTCTATGATTCTTATGTCGGCCATCCGATTTCATCCCGTGATGCTGATGGCATTCATGGAACGGTGGGATCCTGACACATGCATGTTCCATCTTCCAGTAGGGGAGATGACAGTGACACTTGAGGATGTGTATCGCATTCTTCGCCTACCGATTAGAGGAGCTACCATGACATATGCGACCGATCGGTCAGTAGAGGATCATCAGAGGGAGCAGGTATATTGTATAGGGAGAGTCATGCCGAGCGAGACGAGAGGTCATATCATGGTCAGCTGGCTCTTACATCCTACAGGAGAGGTGCCCCTCATGAGACGTCTTATGATAGCCATCATTGCACTAGCTGTCTGCCCTAATGGGTGAGGTACACACATGCATGGGGGTCTCACGTGGTGTATCAGGGCTATGGAGAGACACAGGAGAGTATATGCCTGGGGTCGGAGTATGCTTGCACATCTCTATCACGACCTCAAGGAGTATGTTTTCGGACAGGGTTGCAGCTTGATGACATGCACACTTCTGCAGGTGTGGATATTTGAGCACTTTACATGCACCAGGCCTGTCAGCTATCTGATGATTATGGCTAGCGAGCGACCTAGGGTATTTGCTTATCCACTTACCAACGAGTGGAGATTTGGAGATCTATTGTATTGGAGAGTGATAGTTGACAGATTGACAGCTGAGGTGACCGTGTGGAGACCATATCTGCGGAGGCACAGATGGGATGGGATGGAGAGATAGTTAGCATGCTTATAGAGGAACAACCTACTGAGAGGACGATATCCACACATCATAGTCCCATTCTACTTCGACCGAGTACGGAGGCAGTTCGGGCTAGAGCAGTGTGTCCCAACTGATGTGCCCATCTACACTCGACACTCGCGAGTCCTTCCTAGACCCAGAGCAGTAGCGAGACCGACGATAGATGATATCGAGATCATAGATATAGAGGGGTCCAATCAGGATGTGGTCACTGATTATGCTGCAGACCCCGGGGCACAGCGTAGGTATCATTCCTGGTTTGTGAGATCATACCCAGGGCCTATCTTTCCACTAGATCACCCGACAGGCCATCCAGGTCCATGGAGGCATGGAGACCGAGATGAGGATCAGGGATCCAGGTCAGAGGAGCCAGAGGAGGGAGAGGGTCATGAGGAGGCAGGAGGTCCTGATCCGCCTATAGGAGATCAGCCTAGTGCCGAGGAGGAGGACGACAAGGATGACGATGAGGAGGAGAGAGATGATGATGAGGAGAACAAGGATGCAGATGAGGATGAGGATGAGGATGACGGGGAGGATGAGGATAGAGAGGAGGAGGAGGATAGAGATGATGAGGAGGAGTCAGATGTAGCTCCTCACCATTCAGGGGATGATACCATAGCCTTAGATCCTCCCGTTATTCCCCAAGAGGGGGAACACGAGGCGCTACGAAGACCTGTACCTATCACGCACAAATCGTTCGAGCGTGGGGAGCCTAGTAGTTCCCAGTCACAGATGCTACCATATCATGATCCCTACTGGCATGAGGGAGATCCAGGTATAGTAGGTTTATATTGATTGATTGATGTTTTGATGATATAAAATGGTATTGACACAAAATCTATTCTACTGCTACAGCTAATGTGTAGGAGTGGCGCTCCTTGATCTAGCAAGTAGTGACAGATATCTCTATGACAGCGCAGATCCCTAGTTCCTCACAGGTTTCTTATAGACCTCAAGGGAACGCGGGTCGGCATGATGATTTGTTTTCCCCATTTCGAGTACAGGTAGAGATATGGAGGGAGAGAGAGCGGGCTCTATCAGAGGACCTTCAGCGAGCACAACGTGATCTAGCAGCAGCTCAGGCTGAGGCTACCTCGTATCACGCTATCCTTATGGATAGGGATCGTAGGAGTTCCTCTCGGAGCCATTCACGATCTATATCACAGTATACCCCCATGGGTCCACCTGCACGGCTGGATCAGGAGGGAGCATCTAGTCGTCACTCTCCAGCCACCAGCCCTAGGGATAGGAGATGATTTTATGATGTAGGGTAGGTCACATTTTGGATGTGTAGTGACCTACCTTTGTATATTGATCCACATATATATATATATACATGCTTCTTTGTTTCAAACTTGTTATCTTTAATGCCTAAACAATGTGTATTGTGATTAAAGTTAATACATTTGGTAGATGTACATGTATGTTCTGAATTTAATTTCCATATGATTGATTTCTCAATGCGCCATGATTAAATTGATACATGTGTGACTTAATTAAAATATTTAATCAAGTACTACATTGATGATAAGGAAGAAAGTATGTATTAAGCCTACGAATCATATAAATAATGTGATTTAATTTGAATTTAAACACAACATGACATGATTCAACTTAACACATAAAAACATTGTATAATATGTCAACATAATGAAAATGTAAATCTTTTGTAATTTACATAAATGAATTCAAGACAAACCATAAAGTAAAGACATATGCTTGTCAGGAACGAAGCAATATAGATTAAACAAAATATCATTTAATTCTACTTGCTCTAACAAAGATATGTTAACATATTATCCAATTTTGAAGAAGTGAGAAAGGAAAAATGATAAGGAATGAGGAATTAAGCATAGTATCTACGCAAGTGCATAGCGTTTATAGGGTCTTTAAGAGGCGTACCGCCTACATCCGCTATTTTGTAAGCACCTGATCCATAATCTTCAATAACGATATACGGTCCAAGCCAATTAGGACTGAATTTTCCCTTTTCTTCAGGTAAGGCATTCACATTGCGCTGATTCTCATAGAGCACTAAGTCACCCACTGAGAAGGAACGTTGAATAACCTTATCATTA
Source organism: Cryptomeria japonica (assembly GCF_030272615.1). Taxonomy (NCBI): domain Eukaryota; kingdom Viridiplantae; phylum Streptophyta; class Pinopsida; order Cupressales; family Cupressaceae; genus Cryptomeria; species Cryptomeria japonica. Next base: position 55,661,296 of record NC_081405.1, read on the forward strand.
TAGTTTCGTTGTAGAGTTTTATGATACGCTTGAATATGCTCAAGAGCATTTATACGCTGTTCATCAAGCATCTCAAGATGTTGAAGTCTTTGTTCTCTATAGGAGTCATCATCTATTATACCTTTGAGAGAAACTCTAAGTGATGGAATCTCTAATTCTAAAGGCATAATAGCATCAGCACCATAAACAAGATTATAAGGAGTAGTTCCCGTGGTAATTCGTACACTCGTTCGGTAGGCCCAAAGAGCATAGATTAGCTGAGTACTCCAATCCTTACCATGCTTATTCACGGTTTTGCGAAGAATTTGTTCGATTATTTTATTGGATGATTCGGCTTGACCATTTGATTGAGGATAGTATGGTGTAGAAAATCGATGTTTGATATGATATTTCTCGAGGAATTGCTTCACGTCTTTATTTTTAAAGGACGTCCCATTATCTGAGATTATAGTGGAAGGTATTCCAAATTGAGAAATAATGTTTTCTAGAAGAAATCGACAAATCACTTCAGCTGTAGTGGAGCGAAGAGGAACAACTTCTACCCATTTTGTAAAGTAATCTGTTGCGGTTATAATGAAAACATGTCCTTGAGATGAAGGAGGAGAGATTTTACCGATGAGATCCAACCCCCATGCAGAGAAAGGCCAAGAAGCTACCTGAGAACGGAGTTCTTGGGCAGGAGCATGAATCAAATTATTGTGTTGTTGGCATTGATGACATTTCTTAACAAATGAAAAAGAATCCTGCTGCATAGTTTGCCAAAAATATCACATTCGAAGTAATCTTTGAACAAAGGATTTACCTCCAAAATGCCCCCCACAGGCACTTGAATGCGCCTCTTCAAGAGCAATAGGGATTTCTAATTTGTTAAGACAGCGAAGGAGAAGACCGTTATAACCCCTTCGGTAAAGAACTTTAGAAAGAATGATATACCTAGCAGCCAACTTGCGAATTCTAGCCCTGGTGTTCCTATTAGCGGAATTAGGAAAGGTACCATTAGTCAAGTATCTTACAATATGCGAGTACCATTCATCTGAGTCTACGAAGTCACAACATGTCACCAGGCTGGAATCATCTACAATAGCTGGAGAAGTAAGGTTGTGAATAACAAATTTAAGATCAACCATAGGGTCCTCTAAAGATACAAGAGAAGCCACACATGCCATTGCATCCGCATGTCGATTATCTTTTCGAGGAACAGGTTCTATGGTGTACGAATCAAATTTTTGTAATAAAGAGATAGCAAGGTCTTTATATTGTGATAACTTGTCTTGTTTCGCTTGATACAGTCCTGTTACTTGTCTTATAATTAGTTGAGAATCTCCAAAAATATGTATGTGTTTTATATTCAAAGCTAAGGCTGCCTTTATCCCTGCTATAAGAGCCTCATACTCAGCAATGTTATTGGTACATAGGAAATTGAGACGGTAAGATAAGGGAATGGACTTCTTTGTAGGAGAAATCAGAACAACACCTGCCCCCGATCCCGTACGACACTTAGAGCCATCAAAGTATAACTCCCAAGTTTCATCTTTTTCTATACAAAGGATGAAATCGTCAGGAAAAGACTCAGGGTTAGGGAAGGAGAAAGGTGAAGGGGCCTCAGCTAAGTGATTAGTCAACGCTTACCCTTTAATTGCTCTTTGTGAAACAAATTTAAGGTCAAATTCAGTTAACATCATAACCCACTTAGCTAGGCGTCCTGATAAATCAGTTTTAGAGAAAAGATGCTTCAACGGATCAAACTTTACCATGACGTGGACTTCTGAATTTAAGAGATAATGTCTCAATTTTTGAGTCGTAAACACCAAGGACAAGCATTGTCTTTCTATCATAGAATATCGGGTCTCATAATCGAGTATGGTACGACTTATATAATAAACCGGACACTCCTTACCATCTTTATCATGTTGTGCCAATAATGCTGCAAGAGCATGAGAGGAAGTAGCCGTATAAAGAAGAAAGGGTTGAGAAGGTTCGGTCAGTCGAAGGATAGGAGGATTAGCCAAATACATTTTTAAATCTTCAAATGCTTGCTGACAATCCTCATTCCATTGAAAAGTGATATTCTTTTTGAGAAGTTGAGTGAAAGGAAAAGTACGATCCGCAAGTTGAGATACAAACCTACGAATAGCTTAAATTTTTCCTTGTAAGCTTTTGAGTTGAGACACATTTCTAGGAGGTGGCATGTTGACAATAGCATCTATTTTCTTAGTATCCACCTCAATCCTACGATGCGAAACTATGAATCCTAATAGTTTTCCACTATCCACACCAAAAACATATTTTCGGGGATTCAAGCGCATGTGATATTTACGAATCCTTTCAAAGATTTGACGAAGGATCTTAATATGATCTATGCGAAGAATGGATTTGGCTAAAACATCATCAACATAGTCTTCTAGAGTCTTATGCATGTAATCGTGAAAGATAAGGGTCATCGCTCGTTGATAAGTTGCACCGGCGTTTTTAAGTCCAAAAGGCATCATTATCCAACAAAACGTACCCCAAGGAGTGGTGAAAGTAGTTTTGAATTGATCTTGAGGGTTAATGAAAATTTGATTGTATCCTGAAAAACCATCCATGAAGGATAATAAGGCATGTCCTGCCATAGAATCAACTATCATGTCAATGTTCGGAAGAGGGAAATCATCTTTTAAAGAAGCCTTATTTAAATCTCGAAAATCGCTACACATTCTTATTTTATTAGCTGGTTTAGCCACAGGGACAATATTTGAAATCCATGGGGAATAATCAATAGGGCGGATAAATCCAGCCTCCAATAACTTTTCAATCTTAGCCTTAACAAGCAAAGCCACCTTAGGATTCATTTTTTGAATCTTTTGTTTCATGGGCTTAGCATCAGGGACTAAGACAATATTATGAGTAACAATCTTAGGATCTATACCAGGCATGTCAGAGTATGTCCAAGCAAAGATCTCGGGGAATTCATGCAATAAATCTTCATATTGTTTTTGTTCCTCTTCATCCAAACATTTTCCAATTTTAATAACTTTTTCTTCATTGCAAGGATCCATCTTAACATTAGTGGTGTCACTTATGAGAAGATTAATTTGTTGAGGAGTATCCTTTAGCTGAGGGAATTCTTTCACAATCTCATCATTATCCATCTCTTTTCCAAAATAGGCTTCAGTGTTCAAACAATAAGGGAGTCCCCTATTGTGATGATAACGAGGAAGAGTATCATATGCTCCTAAAAATTCAGCTAAAGCATCATTGGTAGGGAAAACATCAAAAGCACAAGCACACGAAGGATCCTCATCAATGTACTCGGGGTGTTGCATTGACAGAGAGGTAGAAATAGCATTAACACTAATACAGGGTCTTCTAGAAGCCTTAGTGTGCTTACAGGGATTATAGCCAAGTCCAAAGGCATGGTTGTGAAGATTATTCTCTAGAGGAACCTTTATTCCTTGTTTGTGAGCGCCACAACCATTTCCATGATACCCATGCTTAGCAAAAATGCGAAAGCCACGACCATAACGATCAGCCATTTCAGACAGAGAAGGTGGTCTTTCATAAGACAAAGAATCAAACTCTTCAGAATTAGAGGTGCGGGGAGAAGAAGTTTGAGAAGCGGCCACAAAGTTATTACTCATGGGTTTAGGTAGTGTTGATTGATTTTTAGCTTCTTCCTCCTTTTCAGCTTTAAGCTCTCTAGAAGGAACCTTATATTCACCTACAAAGGTAGGATTAAAATCAAGGGATCCCCAATCGTCATCTGCGAGAATCTTCTCAGGATCAAAATCCTTCTTATGTGTAGTTTCAAGTCGAGAAGAGTCTTCTTCAGGAGCTCCAGACTCATCCAAAGAATTTTGATCATCAGAGAGTGAGGATTGACTGATAGGTATCTTGTTTAAAGAGTCACCACTAGACGAGGGCGGCTTAGAGGCACCTCCTTTGGAAGTAGATGTTTGCAAACAAGCTTGAAAATTGGTATCACCTATCAAGGTATATGTCTTATTGTTGTAGATAAACTTAACTTGTCTATGCAATGTAGAGGGGACAGCTTGCATACTGTGAATCCAAGGTCTCCCTAATAGCAAGTTATATGTTAGATTTCCCGACATAACATGGATAGGAGTAGGCAAAGTAACAGGCCCCACTGTGATGGGTAAGGTGATAGTACCTAATGAAGTTTTAGCCACATTATCAAAGCCTCGAATAAGATGAGAGTCCGGCTCAATTAGAGATGTATCCACATTCATCTTATGCAAAAGATTAATGCTACACACATTAAGACCAGAGCCATTATCTACTAGTGTTCATCTTATAGCAGTGTCTTTCATGATAACCACAATCATAAAGGGATCATATTGATGTTGGATTTCACTAGTAGGCAACTCATCTTGGGTAAACACAATTTGAGCTTTAGGATTCATCACAGAGTTAACCAAAGATGCTATATTACTAGATGTATTCGGTGGAGGAACATTCAAATCTTTCAAGGCATCTTGTAACATTCCATGATGAGCGGAAGAAGTTTGAATCAAATCCCAAAGGGATATCTTAGTAGGGGTAGCTTTAAGTTGTTCTATGAGATCATATTCCTTACTAAGAACTTGTGAAATACGCGGAGCTTGCGGAAGCATTGGTTGAGGATTCGGAAGAGAAACTGGAATAACAGGAGGAGGACTAGGCTGCCTATTATTTCTGGTATGATAAGTATGGGCAACCACATGATAACTCTCTCTAGTTATTTGCTTGGCATAACTATAAGGACTTATAGGTTTTCTTCCTTGCACAGTGATGATTGGTTTATTTGGAGTACGAAAGGAATCATGATCATACCCTCCTTGGACAGTAAGGAGAGGTGATTTAGGACCTTGAAAGGTGGGAGAAGGATAAGCACCTTGGACTTCAAAGAGAGGCTTTCTATGCTCATTCAAGTTTATCATGTTAACCAATTTAGAAGTTTTGTTTTTGTTTAGAGATTTCGATAAAGCCACAAAGTCATCAAGAGCATCATCCAACAAAGCATGATCATATCTATTAAAAGGTTTATCTTTTGATTCAAAAGGAGACATTTCCTCATAGAGGGGATTGTTAAAAACAACCATGTTACTAGATTTAGTGGAAGAGTTGATAGGAATGTACCCTTGAGAGGACTCATTCAACTTATCTTTCTCATCACAACGAAATGGCATAGTAACAAGGTTTATGAGTTTTTGGTAAAATGAAGGTTCGGCATCTTTAGGGTTCAAAAACTCATCTAAAGCTTCATCTAATTCATCTTGGCTATACTCATAATAATCATCATAAGCATGAACATTTTGCAAATAAAAGTCGGACATTTTGAAATAAAAATTGCATGAAATTTAAACACACAATGCAAAGAAACACACTCTCTCTTTTTTTTTTTTTTTTTTTCTTTTTAATAAAAATGAAATGAAAACACACTAGATCTAGATCTAGATCTAACAAATGCAATGCAAGAAGAAACAATGATAGATTCACGTCGGGTTCACCAAAATGTGTGGGGGAAAAAGTGAGACTAGGTTATCATGCCCTAATCCTACCTTTTGTCACACATTACAGAATATGAAAGAGCCTAGAGGTATCACACAATTGGCTACTTCTTTTTGTGAAAGAGAGAACCACGGGCTACCTATTAGGGTTTCTATTCCTTTGTTGTAATTGAAAGGTAAGATTATGCAAGTTCAATTCCTAACCCTAGAATGCAAGTATGAACTAATAACAAGATTGCAGAATTGAACTTAAACAATGGAAAGCTGTAAACACAAGGATAAGACAAGAATGCAAATGCATACCCGGAGTCAAAATCTGAGTGGAAATGTTCGGGACGGGGGCGCGGGCGCCACTGTCCTGATTCTGCACCTGAAACTGCACCTGAAACCACTGTTTTTGCACTCTGGAAACTGTCTGAAATGTTGTCTATCAGGAGGACCAGGGCACCCAGCGCCTCTGTCCCAGGGACTAGGGTGCCCAGTGCCCCTGTCCTGGCAGGACCAGGGCGCCCCACGCCCCTGTCCTGGTATCTTGCTCTGCAATTTGATGTGGGGTGCTGTCTCGACCTGCTTTTTCCGGATCTACAACCTGCGGCGTCGTCTGAGTCTCAAAACCTGCACTTATATCTAAAAAGGATGTTTGGGCGACTATATAGGGTTTTGCCTTAGTCAAACCCCCACTTCGGTGATTTCCACCTCCACGAATAGCCAAGTTGTATTGTAAAAGTAATGTGTGTGCAGACCTTGTGTGTGTGCAAGATCTAAAATGCAAGTAAGCAAACTAGAGCAACCTAGAAAGTAAACCCTAATTTCTTGTTAATGATAATGTAAATGCTCTAAATCAAGATGCAAAGTGATCTAAAGCCTGAATAAATGAGATATTGAAGCTTATGCAAAGACATGAAAACAACATGAAATCATACCCAACCCTCAAGGGAGGAGTACAAGCCAATCTTCAGTCGGTGATCTCCTATTGTTCTTCAATGTCTTCCAAGCCCTAGATGAATGAATGGAATTGATAAATGCTTGATAGAGGGATGTTGAATGTTATTGAAGTCTTCAAAGATCTGCTCTTTCGCTGCATATGAGGTTCCTAAAAACAAAATTTCCATCCCTTCAAATGAAGAAAGAGAGCTTTTATGTATGAAACCCTAGGTCGTAATTTCGTCTTTTGGCCGACCTAGAGATTGAATATCCCGCCAATTTCTTGGGGTTAAGCTTTATTTTATGATTGGATTGCGCTCCTTAAATTTTGGGAAAAATGTCCGGGACCGTGTGCACTCTGGGCGCCACGGTCCCGACAACTTTTCACCAAATTTTCAGGGCCATCAGATATGATGATTTTAGAGAGAATCCCAAAGTTACAGGTGATTTCGAGATGTTTTGATCCCTGAAAGCAAGCCCCCAAGCTCAGAATAGGGCCTAATTAGGGTTTTTGATTAAGTAGTGTATTGGAAGAATAAAATGAAAGGGGCACGCTTTAATGAAAGGGCCCGACTTTATGATGTGGAAAATGATGAAATAGAACCTTTAGACCTAATTAATTTGATTAATTAAGTGCTAAAGGGGAAATGAAATGCAAAATGCAACTGCGCCAAGGCGGGTGCTAAACTAGGTGTTAAATTGTACTGCTTTAGCAAGTGCGTACAATTTATGACATTACAACTTCAACAAGGAAAGAAATGAAATTCTCACTAAAATGTTATCTATTATCATTGATGAAGATAATAGGGAACTATATAGTATAATAATCAAAGAAGAGGTTAAAGCCACCACTTTCCAAATGGGATTAGACAAGGCACCAGGCCCAGATGGCTTCACAACCAGATTCTACCAAACCTTCTGGGAAATCATTGTAGAGGACATTTTTTATATTGGATGGCATCTGTCTGCTGCTTTTCGTGTGCGGGTTGGGGGAAACCCTAGCTGCAGCTTCCCTTCCTTCTTGGGTGTTCTTCAAATTTGTTTTCTGCTCGTTGTAGTGGTGAGGTGTCAGGTAGGCTATGTGGGGGGTGGTTATTAGTGGGTTGGGGTGTGGTGGCATAGGAGTAGCGTGTGGCTGCCCTGCGCTACCTTCTTTTTCTTTTCTTTGGCTTTTGCAGTGGGTGGTGGTCCCAAGTTTTGGGTATCTGTGTCTCTTTTTTTGATTGGTATGTGCTATGGTTTTTGGGGTTTCATGGGTTCTGCTTCTTTGTGTGGGGGCCTTGCATGGCTTCCCAAAAAGGACCCATGGGTGCTTCGGGCACACCATTTTGTCCTCCTGTATGTGGGAGAATCCGAGGTTTGGTTTAGCCAGTTTAGATATGGGGGAACAATCTTCTCATGCTGGAGGTTTCAAACCAACGAAGGTTAATGGGTGTTTGGCTAAGAGTGACAATAGGTCAGTTGTTGTGATTCCTCCAGCTTCTATTGAGGAGGACATTGAATATATGTCTAGGCATGCTTTGATTTGTAAGTTTATGGGGATCTGGGTGTCCTTGCCTTTCTTGGAATCTAGAGGGGGAAATGGATGTGATGTTAGCTACTAATGGCTATTTTTTGATAGTATTTTCATGCTTGACTAATAGAAATAAGGCGTTTGAAGGGGGGCATTATTTCTATAATCAGATTGGCCTCTTTATCAAACTTTGGCATGTTGGATTTAATCCCACAGAAGATATTTCTTTGAGGGTTCTTGTTTGGATAAGGCTTCCTCAGTTTCCCTTGGAATTTTGGAGAGAGGACATTTTCAATTTGGTTGTAGCTCAGCTAGAAAAGCCAATTGTCCCCTCACGTCAAACTATGGAAAAGAAGGTAATTATCTATGCCTGGGTCTATGCAGAAATTGATTTGAACAAGCCTTTGCTTGATTCCATGGAACTCTGATTGGGATATGGCTCATGGATTCAACAATTGGATTATGAAACATTGTCATTTTTTTGCCGAATTTGTCATGAATATGACATTTGCAGAAGATGTGCCCCAAGTCTAAATCAACTCTTGAATAGCCTTCTATCTAGGGATGCTTGGAGACTTGTGCTGGAAAGGATTTTAAGAGTGGGAGAAAAGGTATAGGAACTTCCCCTATCTGATGTATTCAACAAAAAGCTTTTAAGAAAGGTTCTTTGAAGAAGGCCCTTAAGGTGGGTAGGAAGAAAGACTAGGAGAAGGTTAAACTTGCTGGCAAGACTTTAGTGGAATTTGGTGCTGTGAAGACCATTGATTCTCTCTTCTCTTAGCCTCATAAATGATTGTGCTCTCATGGAATGTAAGGGGGTTGAATAGCATCCCTAGACAAAAGGCTATTCAAGAGTTGATTTGGTCTTATTCGCATGATGTGGTTTTTATTTAGGAAACAAAGCTTTCCGCTGATGGTACGTTCAACATGGTTACTAAAATTTGGTCAAGATGTCTTTGTCAATATATTGTGGCTTAGGGTAGCTCAGGAGGCTTGGATTTATTATGGGATCCTCACAAGCTTTTCCTACTTTGGTGGATCTATAGCAAGTCCTCTATCTCCTTGGTGGCCACTTGTTGTGAGACTGGTGAGACTCTCCTTCTCACTAATGTGTATGCTCCAATTCATTATGTTGGAAAATCCTTGCTCTAGTCACATATAGGTGTTGTCCACTCTCTTGAGCCTTTGTTTCTCTAGATTGTGGCAAGTTATTTTGATATTGTATTATTTTTGGAAGAGAAGCAGTGAGGCATTTCTAGGTTGGACCCTTCTACAGGGCTCTTGAGGAGTAACATTGAGAATCTGAGGGTTGTGGATGTCCAACCTTCCAATGGTTTATTTACCTGGAATAATAGGAGATGTGGGGTTGAGGATATATCAAAAAGATTAGATAGGTTCTTGGTTTCTATCTACTAGTTGGAGGATAGCTGGATTACCTGTTCAGAGATTTTGGATTGGAGAGGCTCAGATCACTGGCCTATCCTTTTGTCAGCCACTAAGTTTAGGAGGACTAAGAATCCCTTATTTAAGTTTTAGCTTATATGGCTGAGGGTTGCTTCTCTTCAAGATCATATGCTTGAATGGTGGAGAGAAGGGAAGCCAACTTTTGGTATTGCTATGTATTCCTTTGTCAAGCAGTTGCAACATGTTAAGTATAGGCTGAAAAAGTGGAAAAAGGTGAGCTTTGGTAATATTTTCTCTCCTAAAAGGAATTATCAATAGAGGGTGGACATCATTACCCGTCAAATTAGAGACTAGGGGATGTCTGATGCTTTATACAGAAAATAGGCTATTGCTTTGAAAGAGCTAGAGGAATGGGAGCTTCGGGAGGAGATTTATTGGAAGTAAAAATCTCAAATAGATTGGCTTCAGGAAGAGGATAGAAACATAGGATTATTTCACAACTTAGTAAAGGATAGAAGGCATGGTAGTACTCTCAATTCTCTCATTACTTTGGAAGGGACTCGATTTTTCTCTCATAGGGAGATTACCTAGGAAGCCATTAGATTCTTTGGGAACCTATTGAAAGAAGATTTGGTGCCTTCTTGTATTGAAGAAATATTGGTGCTTGACTACATTCCTTCCATAGTTACTTTGGAAATAAATGAGTCTCTCATTAAACCTATTTCTCTTTCTGAGATTGAGGTAGTGGTCTTAGGTATGAAGAAAGGCAAAGCTCCCACTCCTGATGGTTTCCCTATTGAGTTATTTCAAGATTTTTGGGATATTGTCAAGCCATATCTCTTGGAAGTTGTGTAGGAATCTTTTGGTAACAAGAAGATGTTTAAGGCCCTAAATGTCACTTTTCTTGCTCTCATTTATAAGAAGGAAGGTGCTAATTCTCTTAACTCCTTTAGGACCATTGCTTTGTGTAATGTGATCTACAAAATTATCAGTAAATTGACGGCTGAAAGGCTAAAGCCTTGTCTTAGTAGATTAATTTATGAAGAGCAAGGGGGTTTTGCTTCTAGGAGACAAATTTTGGATGGTATCATTATTGCCACTGAAGCAGTGCATTCCATGGTTGTTTCTAAGTAGAAGGCTATGTTTATAAAGCTTGATATGGCCAAAGCCTACCATAGGGTTAGATGGAGTTTTCTGCAAAAGGTTCTCTTAGCTTTTGGATTTGGAAGTAAATGGATTAGTTGGGTTGTGAGCTAAATCACCTCTTCTTCCTTTATTGTTTTTATTAATGGTGAGCCAACTGATTTGTTTGGTGGTACTAGAGGCCTAAGGCAAGGTGATCCTCTCTCACCCTATCTATTTATTCTGATGGCTGATGGTTTGGGAAGGTTTCTCAAGTCTCAAGTCAGGCAAGGTTTGATTCAGGGTTAGAGGTGGGGTCATGGTATTCCTCCTTCTCATCTTCAATTTGTGGATGACACTGCATTAATGGGGGCTGCTAGAATCAATGAAGTGGCCAATTTAAAAAGAGCTCTAGATATTTATGTGAAGGCCTCTGGACAGGTGATTAATGAGAAAAAATCTCATATTTTTTTCTTCAATACTCCTGCTCCCATTCAGGAGAGGATTGGGTGGATTTTAAGTTTTCAAATTGGTACCCTTCCTTTTTTTTACCTTTGAATTCCTCTTTCGGTTCATAGATTGCCAGGTGTTTTTGGAAGGAAATTTTGGATAAGTTTCAAAGAAAGGTGTGTCACTGGACTAATAGGTTTCTCTCAACTACTGGTAGAGTTACTCTTTTAAATTCAGTTGTTCAGGCGCTTCCTATTTACAGGTGCTTTGTGCAGTCAACCCTAGTTAGCTTTATGAAGGAATTTGAAGCCCTCTCTAGACAGTTCTTATGGACTAGCAATTTGCTTTCCTCCAAGTGGAGTTTGGTTAAGAAGAATAATGTGTGTAAATCAAAATAGGAGGGTGGCCTTGTTTTGCTGAAAACTATCTTGAATGGTTGTGCTCTTGCTGCTAAGCTATTTTGGAGATGGTATATAAATCAAGATCAAGGATAGGCTAGTATCCTTAGGATTAAATATCTTGGTGATGTGGAAAGGAAGGATGTCCCTCGGTGCAGCTTGATAGGAAATGGGTCAATGATTTGGGACACCTTGAAGAGAGGAGCTCATCTAGTCAAGAAGGGTCTCTTTTGGATTTGTAATAGAGGATCTAAAGCTTTGTTCTAGAAGGATTCCTAGGATGGATATACTCCTATTTTGTCTCAATTTACTCATCTCCAATCTCTCGGTGACATATTTATGGCAGCAGGTTGGAGTAAAGTTGAGGACTTTAAAGTGATTTCAAGGGTGGGCTGTGGTGAGGTAGATAGATGAAAGGAACCTCAGGAATGGCCTCTTGGGGGTTATGTGGAAGAGAGGGAAGCCCTGGCTAAGATTCTAGCTAGGAGATTGTGTAATTCTCTTATAGGTGCTGAGACCCTTACTTGGGGCCCTAATCCGAAGGGCAAGTTTTATGTGGCTTTTGGCTATCAAGAGCTGGAACATATACCCTTTGCCAAGGTGGATGTTACCTAGTGGAAACAAGTTTGGAATAGGATGGCTTGGCCCAAGTGTAACTTTTTCTTGTGTCTTGTGGTGCAGAATAGGTATCTTACCTGGGAAAATCTTGAGAAGAGGGGCTTTCACGAGCCTTCTATATGTGTTTTATGCCATGAGAGTGAGGAGAACAACTCTCACCTTTTCTTCCACTGCTCCTTCACCAAAGATATTTGGCATTGGTGGTGGGGGGTTTGGAAACATGCTTGTGTTTATGCTAGCACTCTGGTGGAGCTTTGGAATATCCTTGGTAAACCTCCTACCTAGACTCCCTTTCTGGATGTAGCTTGGGACATTGGTCCAGGTTTTATTATCTAGCAAGTTTGGTGTGAAAGGAATCGTACGATTTTCCAAGATAGGATGAAAATGGTGCAACAAGTGTGGCTAAAAGTTTTAAATATGATCCGAGAGACCCTAATGGCAAAGTGTGACCTTTCAGGAGATGTTGATCCTGGTGACATGCAGGTGGTTCAAAGTTTGAATATTTTAGGGACATGTCTTCATGATGCCTTATGTAAGAAACTTCAGGTCAGGAGCAAAAATGTTAAAAGGAGGGCTTGCTAGGAAGGTAAGTGGACCCCTCCTCCTTTGGGATATCTTAAGATTAATACTGACAGATCTTCTAGAGGTAATACTGGGTATGCTGGGGTTGGTGGATTTGGCAGAGATAGTTCTAGTAATGTTGTTTTTCTCTTTTCTATCTATAAGGGTTTCCAAACTAATAATTATATGGAGGCCCTTGTTATTTTGATGGCCCTTAAGAGAGTTTTTTCTCTTGGGTGGAGTAAGATTATCTATGAGTCTGATTCTGAAGTTGTGGTTGATATGTTAAATCGTTAGTGGATGGAGGATGTAGAGTGGCATTTGGTTGTGGTGGGTAGATAGATCCTTTCTTTAAGTGTTGCCTTGGAAACAGTTTCTTTTTGTTATGTTCCTCGTGAGTGGAATAAAGTTGTTGATTGTCTGGCAAAGGGGGCCTCAGATCACCTGGATGGGTGGAGAGTTGAAGACTGGGCTCATCTACCCTTGGAGTATGTTCATGTTATTGAGGGTTTGGTCAAGGAGGATTTAGCAGTTTAGTTATTGTTTAGTTGGGGGCTTTATGTCAAGTACTCTACTTCTTTTTATTGGGCTGAGGCCCTGTTTTGTGTATTGCTCAATTTGATTCAATAAATTTTTACCCCTCTTTTTCAAAAAAAGAATATTTTTTAAATTAAAAGAAAATTAAAATTAAATATGTTAATTATACATAATCAATGAATAATAAAATTATATATATTAAAATGTATTAAAAGAAAATTAATTTTAAATATGTTAGTTATATATAATCAATGAACAATAAAATTATATAGAATAATATATTAGTAAGATTAAATATATTAGATTTTTAAAATATAAAAAAATAGAGATTAAGGTTTTAATAAATAATTTAATATTATGCATATTATTGACAAATATTATTAACATATTTAATCATAATCTAAATTATATTTATAACATAAATGAAATACAATATTATTTATCCGTATCATATAATATTAAATATATATAATGCAATAACATAATCTGAAATATTTTATAAAGATTAATATATTAATAATACATAATTTATTAATAAAAATATTACCAAAAATATATAATAGTAAATAGATTAAAAATTATCTTAAATTTTTTTCATTAAATAATTATTAATTGAAATTAAGATTATTATAATTAATTTTATGGTTGTAATTTAGATAAATGAATATAACTTAATTTATAATTCTTAATTATATTAATTTTAATCTTAATTCTTATTTATTAATATAATTCTAAACTTATTATAATAATGATAAAAATTAAAATTAGGTTTCTTAATAAGAGTTAGTGTTAGAATAATGGTTAAGGTTAGAGTTAAAAATAAGGTTCAAATTATTCCTAAATTAAGATTACATTTAGGCTTAGAATTAGATTCATAACTAGGGTTAAATTTTTTTTTAAAAGATTAAGGTTGCATTTAATGTTATATTTAGAGTTGGGCTAGCGTACAAATTATGTTAACGTTAGAATTAAGGTTATTGTTAAGGTTTGAATTAGTTATAGATATTATTGAAATTTTATAACTATGTTATAATAATTGGCACTCTCTATTATATTATTGCAAAATAATATTATCTCAAATTATTATCTAGCCTACCTCTAAACAAAAAATTAATTATTGCAATACAAAAAAGGCAAGTATTGGCCACTATGTGGCACTTGTTTATTCTATTAAAAGTTTATGCATTGATTTTATAGATACAACTGATGGCTTAAAATTTCCTTAATAAAAAACTCATGGTTTGAAAAACATATCATTCATTGCATGTGTTCATTAAAAAAAATCAATCTTAAATTCAATTATTAATTTACAAATAAAATGACATTTTACAAGCTTGGTAAATTACTGAAAAAATATAGAATAAATTTTCAATGAATATTAGACAATATTAAAAGAATTAGGATAGGTTTAGAGGGAACATGTCTATATGAACAAGTGAACATAGATTAAGGATTGATTATGATCTAGTGTTAGGAAGGAAATGAATTTTGATGACATCAGTTTGTTGGTTGTGAAAGAAATAAATGGTTATTTAGTTACTAGGTGCATGTCTCCTCTTGTGGCATATTTGACTTATCCTATATTTAAGCTATTGTCCAATCAAAAACCAATTGTCATTATAGTTTTTCTAGTTGTTACATATTGAGGGTCACATGAATGTCAACATTGATCATGTAAATACACTTCAAGGCTATTATTGGATCATAGGCACATGGTTCTAGATGAAAGCATTATGTATTTGTACTTGGACTTGAGGTATTGGTTAGTCTAGTTATTTCAAATTCCCAAAGGGAAGTAGTTGAGAGCATTGCAAACATAATTTTCATTGCATAAAAAATACCTTTAGATAAAGTCAAATAGTACTTTTAAAAAAACCTTTTAGATAAAGTCAAATAGTACTTTAAAAAAAAAGTTTTAGATAAAGTCAAATAGTACTTACAGACATGCACAAATACTAATCCTACACTGGAATGGTATGTGCACCAAATTGGGGAACAAAAAATTAGAGATATTAGTGATTTTAGCCATAATATAATCACATGTTATTTAAAAATAGAATTAATGTGATTGTTGCATGGATTGGTAAATACCAATCTATAACATAATCATATTTTATGCTTTAAAGAATATGAAAACATTTTGTAACATTAAAATGAAAAATAAATCGACTTGCTCATTCGCAAGTATAATTGGGGGAGGAGAGGAACCTATTTTAAAGTAAAAACATATTACATTTTGTAAAAATTAGCTCTAACAAAATTAATTTAGCAATTCCACATTGAAAGAGAGCTTAGAACTGGTAATGTTTTCATATTTTTTAATCAAATTTGTGTTTTACATTTTTTTTTAAATGACAATTTTGGAATACGTCTTTTGTTTTTTTTACCAACTCCAATAAAATCCTAAGCCCAAACCTAATATAGATGAATACATATTTGAAGAGATCTATACATCCATGTAATAACCATGAGGTGCCACTATTATTTTTTAGAAAACTTTGCTGTGAGTTTTGCATTTTTGAAATTTCTAATTAATTTTTATATGAGTGACTTTTAAAGTAGAGGTGAAGGATTTTCCATTGATAGACTAGAAGCTCATTAAATATAAAATCTTCTACTTTTTAGAGATCACAACCAAAATATATAATATATTTTTCATATCATATACCAATATGATCTACAAATACATAGGTTGAATGAAGGTAACCATGTGTTCTAAAATAGCACTCACGGGTTCAACCAAATAGTAAATTATGCACATGAAATCAAAGAATACTAATAACAATCAAACAAACCCAACACAAATAGATACAAATGATGGAATATCTAACATTCCCCCTTGTTACATTATTGTCTTAAAGTACTAATAAGAGAATCCTAAAAAGTTTCAAACTTCAAGCATGCAAGAGGCTTGGTGATGATATTTGCACGTTGTTCTTGAGTAGAGAAGAATTGAAGTTGGATATTGTTATGTTAAACATGTTCTCATATCAAGTGGTAGTCAACTTCAATATGCTTGGTCCATTCATAAAACACTAGATTATGAACAAGCTTGAGAATACTCTAATTGTCACAATGGAGGACAATAGGCTAGTTTTGAGGTACCCCAAATCCTTCTAATATGCATCGTAACAAAACTACTTCAAAAAATACTACACTTTTTTCACAATATCCTACCTCTATTAAGGAATGGGTGAGTGTGGCTTGCTTCTTACTTCCTTGAGAAATAGGTCATGAACCTAGGAAGAAAATAAATCAGAATTGGATTTCCTATCATCAATAGAACTCGCATAATCTGCATCTATGTACCTTGACAAGAAGAATTGGTCATTCCTTTTACATTTCAAATCATATGATTCATTGTACCTTGGATATACCTTAGTACTCATTTTACTACTTTATAATGACATATCCTTAGGGGTGAATTCACAAAACTGGTTCCCACTTTTGCCAACGAAAGAATTTGGCGAAAGTGGGAATTTCGGATTTGACAATGTTCGAGCGAAACACAAATGTTCGCTCGGACTGCCCCTGGGAGTCCGAGCGAACCAAACGGTTCAGCTGGGTTCGAGCGAACATGGTGGTTCGAGCGAACCCATTAAATATCGATATTTTAATGGGTTCGCTCGAACCCCCCATTCGCTCGAACCCTTGGCAGTTAGGGTTTTTTTTAAAATTTTATAAATATCGAAAATGACAGTTAAAAGGTCATTGTTACATTTGACTTTTTCTGTCTGGTGGGGGTTGGATCGAACCAGTCGTCAGCATCACGTCATCGAGCCTTGTCTGCAACAGTTAGCATCTTTCTTATTTCAGTTTTCGACCCTTGTTATATCAGGTGCACAAAATAACCCTTTATTTGGTTTAATAATGTCTTTTTTTATTAAATTTGTAAATAATTTATTTGTTAATTTAATTTTTTAATTAAATAATTATATATAGTTATTGGTTTTGAACATTTTAGAAAAATGTTTGATAATTTATTGTTTTTCATTATTTTAGAAAAATGTTTGATAATTTAATATTTTGATTGAAATGTGTAAATTTGTTTTTAAAATTACGTAATTGTATAGATGTATATTTTTTTCAACATTTTAAAAAATTGTTATGAAAAACATAGAAAACTACCCTGTAGTAAATCAGATCTTAGAAAAACATTAGCAAAAAAAGAAAAACGTTAAAAAAATTAATTTAAATAAACATTAGAAAATTTAGATACCAAATTTAAACAAATTAGACAAAATAAATTTCCTCTACAATGTGACCTATTTTCACATCCTATTACACGCACAACATGACCCCTTAAGACCACATATGACACTATACATTCTCTTAGGAGGTCATAGAGGATCACATATAATATAATAGTGTACATGTATGACATTCCCTTTAGGATCACATCTAGTGTCCTAAGGGGTCATACGTGGTTCTAAGGGGTCACACGTGTTATAACACATGCGGGACCCCTTAGAATCGCATATGACCCCTTATAAAATTGTAGGGTGAATGACATACCCCTTAGTCCATCAAATAGTGTCTTAACACATACGTGACCCATTAAAATTGCATATGACCCTTTATAAAATCAATCTTAGTGTGAACGACATATCCCAAAACCCATCACATAGCGTCTTAAGGGGTCGTATGTGGTCCTAAGGGGTCACGCATGCTTTAACACATGCGTGACACCTTAGTAGGTCACGTAGGACCCCTTATAACATCCTACTATACATATGACATTCCCCTTAGGATCACATAGTGTCATAAGGAGTCATATGTGGTTCTGAGGGGTCATGCATTTGTTATAACATATGCATGACCCCTTAGAACTGCATATGACCCCTTATAAAATCCTAGTGTGAATGACATACCCCTTAGTCCATCACATAGTGTCTTAAGGGGTCCTATGTTGTCCTAAGGGGTCACGCATGCATTAACACATGTGTGACCCCTTAGTAGGTCACATATGACCCCTTATAACATCCTACTGTACATATGACATTCCCCTTAGGATCATATAGTGTCCTAAGGGGTCATATGTGGTTAGACCCACATATGACCCCTTATAAAATCCTATAACCACATATGACCCCTTATAAAATCCTAGTGTGAATGACATACCCTTTAGTTCATCACATAGCGTCTTAAGGGTCGTATGTGGTCCTAGGGGCCACACATGCATTGACACATACGTGACCCCTTAGTAGGTCACATGTATGACCCCTAATAACATCCTACTGTACATATGACATTTCCTATGTGTCCTAAGGGGTTGAATATGTGGTCCTAAGGGCTCACGCATGCATTAACACATGCGTGACCCCTTATAGAATCCTAGTGTGAACGACATACCCCTTAGTCCATCACATACTATCTTAAGGGGTCGTATTTGGTCCTAAGGGGTCAACATGCATTAACACATCCGTGACCCCCTTATAACATCCTACTGTACATATGACATTCCCCTTAGGATCATATAGTGTCCTAAGGGGTCATATGTGGTTAGACCCACATATGACCCCTTATAAAATCCTATAACCACATATGACCCCTTATAAAATCCTAGTGTGAACGACATACCCCTTAGCCCATCACATAGCATCTTAAGGGGTCATATGTGGTCCTAAGGGGCCACGCATGCATTGACACATGCGTGACACCTTAGTAGGTCACATAGGACCCCTTATAACATCCTACTATACATATGACATTCCCCTTAGGATCACATAGTGTCATAAGGGGTCATATGTGGTTCTGAGGGGTCATGCATTTGTTATAACATATGCATGACCCCTTAGAACTGCATATGACCCCTTATAAAATCCTAGTGTGAACGACATACCCCTTAGTCCATCACATAGTGTCTTAAGGGGTCCTATGTTGTCCTAAGGGGTCACGCATGCATTAACACATGTGTGACCCCCTAGTAGGTCACATATGACCCCTTATAACATCCTACTGTACATATGATATTCCCCTTAGGATCATATAGTGTCCTAAGGGGTCATATGTTGTCCTAAGGGGTCATGCATGCATTAACACATGTGTGACCCCTTAGTAGGTCACATATGACCCCTTATAACATCCTACTGTACATATGACATTCCCCTTAGGATCATATAGTGTCCTAAGGGGTCATATGTGGTTAGACCCACATATGACCCCTTATAAAATCCTATAACCACATATGACCCCTTATAAAATCCTAGTGTGAACGACATACCCTTTAGTTCATCACATAGCGTCTTAAGGGTCGTATGTGGTCCTAGGGGCCACACATGCATTGACACATACGTGACCCCTTAGTAGGTCACATGTATGACCCCTAATAACATCCTACTGTACATATGACATTTCCTATGTGTCCTAAGGGGTTGAATATGTGGTCCTAAGGGCTCACACATGCATTAACACATGCGTGACCCCTTATAACATCCTATTGTACATATGACATTCCCCTTAGGATCATATAGTGTCCTAAGGGGTCATATGTGGTTAGACCCACATATGACCCCTTATAAAATCCTAGTTTGAACGACATACCCCTTAGTTCATCACATAGCGTCTTAAGGGGTCATATGTGGTCCTAGGGGGCCACGCATGCATTGACACATACGTGACCCCTTAGTAGGTCACACATGACCCCTAATAACATCCTACTGTACATATGAAATTTCCTATGTGTCCTAAGGGGTTGAATATGTGGTCCTAAGGGCTCACGCATGCATTAACACATGCGTGACCCTTTATAGAATCCTAGTGTGAACGACATACCCCTTAGTCCATCACATACTATCTTAAGGGGTCGTATGTGGTCCTAAGGGGTCAACATGCATTAACACATGCGTGACCCCTTATAACATCCTACTGTACATATGACATTCCCCTTAGGATCATATAGTGTCCTAAGGGGTCATATGTGGTTAGACCCACATATGACCCCTTATAACATCCTACTGTACATATGACATTCCCCTTAGGATCATATAGTGTCCTAAGGGGTCATATGTGGTTAGACCCACATATGACCCCTTATAACATCCTACTATACATATGACATTCCCCTTAGGATCATATAGTGTCCTAACATACATATGACGTGTTAGATCTCTCTATTCTTGAATTTTTTATGTATGTCAAAGATTTAAATATGTACATGTACATTAGATCTCTCTATCTCTCTGAAATATATGTTATCTCTAGATCTGAAATATATGAACTCTCTCTCTCTCTCACTGAAATATTTGAAATTTTTACATGTATTTTTTGAAAATGAAAATGATCTCTCTCTCTCTGTCATGAAGATTTATATGTATATAATCTCTCTCTCTCTCTCTCTCATGAAAATGATCTCTCTCTCTCTCTCATGAAAATGATCTCTCTCTCTCTGCTTACGTATTTATTTTAACTTTATGACATGTACCTAGATAGATGGCATCCCAGGATATACCTTCGCAGGCTCCTGATCAGGATCCACCTTTGCAGGCTCCTGATCAGGATCCACCTTCACAGGCTCCTGATCAGGATCCACCTATGCAGGCTCCACATCAGGAGCCACCACAGCAGGATCCTCCACAGCAGGATCCCCCCTTGCCCGATATTGCCACTATTTTTCATTACAGTGATCGAGAGCTGCATAGGTTGAGGGCCATACTAGATGACCCTCGTACTGATGGCGTGTACAAGAGTACGTGCACGTCCATTTTTGACAGTTTGCAGACATTGAGGGACCGCTTAGTATCTCATACCTCATTCTCACCTGAGGTTATAGAGGATATATATAGACAGTTGAGGAGTGAGGTGAGGGGTCCTCATTCTTTTGCTGATGTGGTGGGGGTGGTCTCGAAGGAGACCATCAAGGAGAGATGCTTCCCACAATATCAGGAGAAGAGTAAGGTGAGGGGATATCAGATTACCAGATGTATTGACCCACAGGTTGCGTCACTGATTTACCCACGATTCTTAGCAGCCCATGGTCGTTATCCTAATAACGACCAGATTCCATTATACTTTGCACAGCAGGTATTTGCTGAGGTTCATTGTCAGATGAAACCAAACTACCTTGATATTCCGGGATATTATGGACAGGGGAGGGGCAGGATTGCTGATAGAGATGCATTTTCTATACGTTCTCCTGTGTACTTTATTTGATGCTTTCTTATAGCACGTTTGATACAAGCTCCTGCACCATCATGTTCACCCTTTCCATGACCACTCTAAAAAAAACTCCAAACATGTGGTATTTTGTCATTTCGATGATATCTACATAGTGCATAAAATGGCCTTGAAGATTTGAATTGTGCCGCACATCCATCAGACCAAACAAAATGTTTAACTATTGTTATGCCTCTATCTTTCAAATATTCAAAAAACTTCTTAAAGCAATGTTGTACAAAAAGTGTGTCATGCTCCTTATCATCACTGATATAGAAGTGGTACTCTTTCTTAATGACACGATTTTCAAATGTACTATCATCTCAGTATCTTCATGTCAGTATCTTCATCTCTCAAAGGCAATTTAGCCAAGTCCCCGCATGTTCCACAAATTCCTCTTATGCAATTTATTTGACCGGTTGCATTATCATCTGATTTATCACATAAGATGGATGCTATGAATTGACTTGTTCGTTTAGGAGGAGCATTTTCATAACCATCATTATCTTCTCTAATCTTTCGAAACACCTGATAGTACAAGTCAAATTCGATGTGATAATGACAACAACAAGTTTCGAAAACTTTGTTTAACTTCACATAATATGGCCTTAACCGTTCAAACATGGTTTGTCCAATCTTTATATGAGGGTTTGTTTTAGTAAACAATACATACAATTCATGTTTTGTTGTGTCTAGCCAATGTTTTACATGGAGATCATAATGATCAGGACCAATCCTTTGCTTGATAACATCTCTACTATTTGATGAAGGGTGAGTATTATCATTCCAAAAACTTGTCACAAAGTTCCTAACAACATCTTCAATTCTATCAGAACGAGGAGCTCTACACATAATTGCCCAATTCCCTTCTGAGGTAGTATCATCCAAAATCTTTCTCCTTTTAACATATTTAGATATTGTCCTTCTACTAAAACCAAACTCAGATGACAGTGAAGAGATTTGTCTTTTTTGAGGCAATCTTTCATTTACTAAAGATGTCAACATCACTCTTCTTGAAATGGTCTTATCTAGTTTTCGAGATTTTTTACCAATGTTCACCAAACCTTTCTTAACATTATCAACAATAGATTTTTGTAGCTGAGAATATTTCCTCTTTTGATTTGTTGTATCTATACCCAACAATTTCATTGGATCTATTAAGTCTTTATGAGTAAGTACAATTGATAACAATTGAGCTTTTTCTAGTGTAGTATCAAGATTGTTGAAATGCGACATTATTTCTTTTGCACTTTTATTCATTGACCTCCTTTTAGTATGTCTAGGTTCTTCACCGAGACGTTTCAACTCATCCACATCCATTTCAAGTAAATGATCTAAATTTTTATAAGAAATATTTCTCTTCACCTGTTTAGCTAGATCCACAATATGCTCATCCATATCAGTGGTAGGAGGTAAGGAGCCTGACCCCTCTCCTTCAAAGGTCTCCATTGGTTCAACTTGGACAATCTCCTCCCTATGTTCATCAACTATATTGTGTTCTTCAACAGGTTCATTTGCCCGTTCTGCACATAATTTAAGAGTTTGTGTAAGGTTCTTGAATTAATCAGAGATTATTCAATTAGGATTAAGAATAGGGGTGAATTTGGCTTAAAGCTTTACATGTTAAAATTAAAGCCCATTCAATTTGGTTTATTAAATTTAAATACTTTTTTAAGACCTTATTGTTATAACTCTAATTAAATTACTTGTTTAGGTTTAAAGTTCAATTTGTTCTCAGGTTAGGATTAAAGTTCAATCTCTAATTTTGAGCACTAATTTAACACATAAAATAAAATTTTGATAAATTAGAAATTCCAATTTTGAAAATTAAAAGTACAAATATTTTGATGCATGCATACGATAACTTAGGTGACCTCATATTAATTTGTTATGGACCATAATGTAAGTGGACTATAATTTGTCACATGTGAGTATATTTAAGACCTATTATTGCATAATAGACCTCCTAATCTGAAATGTTTTTGCATGTACGTGAAGTTGAATATAAATAGTTCACCTAAATTATTCAACATGTTTAATAGGAGAAAAATGCAATTACACAACAAGCAAGTTGATGGAAATTGAAATTTGCAAATACACATGTATTATCTCAAATTAATTATGTTTTCCAATTAAAATAAAATTATTTTTAATCCTATTAAAAATATTAGATAAAAAATATTGAATTCTAATTAATTGATACGTAATACATATTAAATTAAATATCTTCTTTGTTATAAATTTATGTCACATTTAAGAACTATAATCAATGTAATAGTCCTAATAGGCCTTATTATTAAAATCAATATGACCACATTTGAAAAAACATTTCACAAAATTAATATACTTAACTACCCTTAAGACAAATATATTATGTGATATTAAAGGACCTATCACATGAAATTACTTGTACATGTAGATTAAATATTCAATATATATAATTTAGAACCTAAAAATTATGACATAATAGGTCTTATCTATTATAAATGAACTTAATTATATAGGAGAAAAATGCAATTACACAACAAGCAAGTTGATGGAAATTGAAATTTGCAAATACACATGTATTATCTCAAATTAATTATGTTTTCCAATTAAAACAAAATTATTTTTAATCCTATTAAAAATATTAGATAAAAAATATTGAATTCTAATTAATTGATACGTAATACATATTAAATTAAATATCTTCTTTGTTATAAATTTATGTCACATTTAAGAACTATAATCAATGTAATAGTCCTAAT
This sequence comes from Cryptomeria japonica, assembly GCF_030272615.1. Lineage (NCBI taxonomy): Eukaryota > Viridiplantae > Streptophyta > Pinopsida > Cupressales > Cupressaceae > Cryptomeria > Cryptomeria japonica. Next base: position 55,685,213 of record NC_081405.1, read on the forward strand.
AGGCCTTATTATTAAAATCAATATGACCACATTTGAAAAAACATTTCACAAAATTAATATGCTTAACTACCCTTAAAACAAATATATTATGTGATATTAAAGGACCTATCACATGAAATTACTTGTACATGTAGATTAAATATTCAATATATATAATTTAGAACCTAAAAATTATGACATAATAGGTCTTATCTATTATAAATGAACTTAATTATATAGGAGAAAAATGCAATTACACAACAAGCAAGTTGATGGAAATTGAAATTTGCAAATACACATGTATTATCTCAAATTAATTATGTTTTCCAATTAAAACAAAATTATTTTTAATCCTATTAAAAATATTAGATAAAAAATATTGAATTCTAATTAATTGATACATAATACATATTAAATTAAATAGAAATAAAATTAAAAATACATACTTGCATCATGATATCTTTGTCTTCTTTGTTCTCGATATCTTTCTTCCGTTTCGGGAGAATAATTCCTTGAAGTCTTATTTTGCCTTCTCTTCTTGTTCCCCATGCTTTTACAAAAAACCTTCAAATTATTCGCTTTCAAAATAATTTTCAAATATCTTCTCTCATCCAAAAGTGCGAATTATTTTAATCATTTGAGTGATAAAAAGTGAAAAAAAATTATAGATATTTATACGATTCCACAAATAAAAAAAAAACAAAAAATGCGTCGGCCCGTGTTCGAATGAAAGCCGACAGTTAAAAATTGTTGGGTTCACTCGAACATGGCAGTTACCAAAAAATGTGTGCCGAAATTTAGCTCGTGGGTTCGAGCGAATGGAGGTTCGCTCGAACCCACTTTGGTTCGAGCGAACCCAATCCGATCGAACATGTGTTCGATCGAAACCCCAAAATTGGAAGTTTCTCCCAAAAAATTTTAGAGTTCTGAAGAATTAATGACTTCGGAGCTCTGGTTCAGTACACGAATGAAATAATATTCATAACCCAAAAATATTAGATGGTAGTACTCGAAACAAGCTTTCCAACGGATATAATTTTGTTATATTTTGAATTTTATATGTTCTTGATTTTTTAATTTTATTAAAAGTTGGTTTTTAACCGAACATGAACTTCTCTGTTCAACGCATTGGGAAAAATAAGAAACTAATTCAAAAAAAATTTGAAAAATATCTATGCCCTTGGTATTGATGTCTTCTTTCTAACAAAAAAAAATAAAATTGAATTTCGATTTATATAGAACAAGTTATGTGTTCAAACGTAAACCTATGTTTGAATTATGACTAGTCGGACTTCAAAACTTTATAAAATGAAAAATATTGAACATATCACTATAAAACCAAATGCATGCCCTGGATATTGATGTTACAAACCAAAATTCGAAAGAATTGAGTTTTTATCATTTATAGAAAAAAAGTTATGCGTTACGGAAGGCACATCACTCTTAAAAAATGTAGTTTGTTGTAAAAAACTACTTTTCGAGGGAGATGGAAATTTTTTAAAAAAATCTTTCAAAAAAATTTGAAAAAAATGTATATAGAATCTACAAACAAAATGCTAGAAATCACTAATTTACATCATCTTCAAATTTTTAATAGTTTAAAAGTTATAGTTCTCGGAAGTTGAAGATTATTTTAAAAATGTACATCTCAGTGTCAAAAGTGGCAAAAAAGTGGGAACCATTATTGTGAGTTCACCCTTAGATCTTGCATGAATTGTGAAAGATAATTAACAACAAAACTAATATCTCGTCTGGTGTAAGTCAAGTAAATCAAACCTCCAATCATTTTTTGATAGAGTTGTATTCACCTAAGGAGATGTATCAGATGTAGATAACTACAATCCCAAATCCATAGGTATGGACATGGATTCATAATCCATCATTTTGAATTTCTCAAGTGGTGTTTTGGCATATTTCCTTTGAGATACAAAGATATGGTGATTAGTTTGCCATACCTCTAAGCCTAGACAATAGTGTAGTAGCCCGAGATCTATCATCTCAAATTCCTTCTTGAGATCATTTTTGGTTGTTTCAACCATTTCTTTTGAGTTGCCTGTGATAACTAAGTCATCAACATACATTAATTATCACAATATCCCCCCTTGATCCTTGAGGTAAAGATTTGGGTTATATGGATGCCTAGTGAAATCATGTTGTAGCAGATGTTCATCAATTTTAATATACCAAGCTCTAGGAGCCTATTTGAGACAATATAGAGACTTGACAAGTTTGCATACCTTTTCTTCTTTACTAGGTGCAATGTATCCCTCTGGTAGGGTCATATAGAATTCTTCGTTAAGGTCTCCATTAAGAAATACACTTTTTACATCCTATTGATACAAGTCCATCCATAATGTGCAACTAAAGAAAAAAATATTCTAAATATTTTTATTTTTATTGTGGTAAAAATTGTTTCCTCATAGTCTATCCCTTCTTTCTGGGCATAACGTTTGGCTACAAGTCTAGCCTTATGTTTATCTATATGACCATAGATTCCTTATATTTAGTTTTGAATATCCATTTACATCCAATTTCTTGCTTACCAGTTGGTGGATCAACAAGCTCCCAAGTGTTGTTTTTCATTGGAGATTGATACTTTGCATCCATAGCCTCTTTCCAAGGCTTTTCTTCCATGCTCCCTCAACAATAGATGGCTCACAATTATCAACAACTAAAGTCATTAGTCTACGTTGACCTCGTTGCGAGCCATACTATGAGTCCTTGGACCTGAAGTTGAAGTTTCTAGAACTCTGTCTATCTTTGCATCATGAATGGTACTAGTATATCATTTTGGTAAATTTTTTATGACATTTGTGGGCATTTATTGACTATCAATGTTCTCATCATTTTTACCATCCATGTCAAATATAGGAATATTTAAAGTAGCTGATGATGTGGGAGGAGAACTTGATTCACTCTTCTCATAAAAAATTACATCTCTACTAATGTATATCTTGTTTGTGTTAGGATCCATAAGATGATATACCTTAGATTGATTACTATATCTAAGAAGAATACATTACATTGATTTTTCATCTAGTGTCTTCCCTTTTTGTTTAGGAATGTGTGTATAGGTTGTGCATCTAAACACACGAAGATGAGAGATATAAGGCTTTACCCCTATCCATGCTTATTCAAGTGTGATGCCATCAAGTGATTTGGTTAGTGCATGATTCAATAGATAAAATGTAGTGTGTACAACTTCAGCCCAATGATAATCTTTCAACATACTTTGGACCATCTCCACGATGATGTGATTTCTCTGTCTAGCAACTCCATTTTGTTGAGGTGTGTATGAACATTACAGTAAATTGATGTCAAATTGCATGTTCCTTTAGGTTAGTGGGTTAACGACAAGTCTTGGTTATGAATTCATTTCTAGGATATCCTAAAATGATGATGTAGGTATGAAATTACAAAGTATTTGGGAAGGTGTGACACCACCAATATAAATATAAGTATTAAGTAAATGGAAAAAAAAAAATACTATAAAAGATAAAAAATTTAATTATGATAGAGCAATGAAAACTTAACAAAAGACTCTATAAGTTAGATATATATGTTAGTAATCATTTATTTAAGCCTTAAAATTTGCAAAATTCGTTAGGTCTAGTGCACCCCTGTTGCAATTGCCCTATCTTACTCATCAATAATTAGTGATCTAAAAAGTCTTCAATGGACCCCATTGATTGTGACTTGGTATAATGATCAATCACCTCTTAATCAAATCATCTATCCATGTTATTTATTTTCTGTTCTAATTATTAGGTCATTATCTATAACCTTTGTCCATTTTGAAGCTTCCCTCTACTTGTATGTTTTCCCCGTGTTCATTAAAATACCATGATTCCATATTTTCTCTAAATCATTTAACATATTTTAGGCTTTCAAAATTCTTTTCTACCAAAGTACCTTAGCATTAAGTTCCCCGCATTCCTAATTCCCATGCCTCTTTACTTCTCTATCCTATGCAGGCTTGCAGGCATATCCGTACCAAAAAATATTAGAAATATAGACAACCATTTCATGGTAGACCAAGCATCAGTACAACCGTTTTTTTACACTAATTTGTCATTTAACACCGAATAAGTAGAAGAAATAAAAAATCAATGACATGTGCTACACAAAGCCAAGCTCTGAAATGTGAAATTGATTTTGGTGAAATCTGTTGGTGGGTGTTCTAAGGGATTACAAATGGAGAGCTTTGGAGCGGCAGTAACTTTGAGGGGTGGTTGTGGATTATCCACTTTCTATGATTGCCCATTCTCCTCATTATCCTACTATTTTGCTCTTCACAAAAACTCAGGCATGCATATATTTAAGCACTTAAGGGGAAAAAACTAAAACCAAAAAAGTTAGACATAAATTCTTTTAAATCAAAACTAAAATTTTAAGTGTGAATCTATACCCTTTCATCCATACCAGTGCTGCATGATTGTGTGTCATTCACCTCCTGTCCACCTTCACAACACGTAATTACTGTCCCTGTGCTATCACACACTTTGCTCTAATTGTCCATTGCTGTCACCCCCTGTCCACCTTCACAATGAACTTTCCCCCACATACATAACTCTGATTTCACTCATACTCTCAGTGCGCAACTTTCAAGATAAAACAGTTTAGTAAAATAATACTCATGATCAGCCAACGATCTTAAAAGTTAAAACTCAACCATTTACAATCAACGAATCTCAAAGGAATCAACCACATTACAAGATGTATAGGACAAAAGGTAGTCTGTTGGATCAACCAAGTAGATTGGAACCAAAATTCTCATATGAATCCATAAAGAATTTTATTAATGAATGCGCACAATTTTACAACACTCCTGGTACAGATCAGTAAATTAAGCATGCATTACTTCTCAGCTACAGTTTAGACTTGTTTCCACAAAGAGGAAGCCTACGGTGATTGTGTTGGTAACATGGTGCACTAAAAAATTAGAGAAGTTCAGAAGAGAAAAGCAGAAAAACAAATTTACTAGAAAACGCACTTTCAAGAAACGCCAATGGAGGCACAACTAATTTGGTTCTTTGCAAATACCAATGACTTTGAAAATACCAATCAAATAATCACAGTGGACACAGATTCAATTGGGAGAACTATTGAGACCTCTAAACACAAATCCATCTCTCTCTGTTCACCCCTGTTTTTAATGGAGGTTGGTAGATATAAAAAAATGTATTGTTGTTGGTGCCTGATTCAACCCCACTCAAGAAAATCTCATTCCCCAACACCGCAGCATCAACGCTATCATGAGGTTCAGGAAGATCATCAACTATCCTCCACAAATTCTCTCTACAACATCCCACTGAAAACAATTTCAAATACAGACTTCTGTCTCTGGCTCGAATTGTTGAACCTCCTCATCATGCAAGCATAAAACATACATCATGTCTTCCACAAAAACAGAGTCACATAACCATCCCAATTTTGTCTTACTCCCGCAACGTAAATCAGTCCTTGAGGTGATGCACAGCACCCGAAGTTAACTAGGAATTCTAGGGTGGGCATATTTACAAGACAAAAATTCAAAGACCAAAGTAGCCATTGTTGTCTCAGACCTTTTGCGTTTCGAACCTGACCTATTTAAATGAGACGACAAGAGATAATGTGCTTTACCAATACCACCTATATCCAAATAATACATCTAACCCAGTAAAATGCATTATCTTGGACAAAATACTACCAATCGTACAAAAAAATACTAAACTATGCATAACCAAAATAGAATGTTAAAATATTGAAACCAAGCTACTAGCAATTGGAAAGAAGAAACCAGTCACCCATATTTGTTGTTTTACTATGCTATTTAAGAACCTCATCTTATGTGTTCTTTATACTGTCATTGAATACTCATAATGGCCACCATAAATGGCCTTGTATAGCATTTCCAGTCACAATATGTGCGTGACTGCGGAATAACTTAACCATCCATTTAAACTCACACAATTTGTGAAGGTCATGGCAATGTGATTATGTCCTTCCTCGTGTATTATTTTTTTTTTTTTTGGGTTTAAATTTATATTATCATTTGTAATGGGAGATTTTATATTATTTATGATTTGTTTTATTATTTAATATTAGAGTTTGGTTGATTCAAGAGTTAAGGGTTATTCATTCCATCAAAAACTTAACCTCATCTTTAATATTGTACTTTTAGAGATTTCAATAAACATCACTTTTATCAATTATATTCAATCAATTACATTGTAAATTTTTATTCATTGAAAATTTTATTTAAACTAAAAGAGGGTTAAAAATTTATTCAATCAAATAAAGAGATACAAAGCAAGAAGGGCCATATGTCTAGCAAAGAAGAAATCACACAACTTTGTCCACATCCACTAAAGTATCCAACAAATAGGACATTTCAAAAGATAATTGCCCCTTATTTACTATATTCTAACCCACTTGGCCAAACAATCAACAACTCCATTCCACTCCCTAAGAATATGACAAAAAGTAACAAACTCCAAGAAATTGCACAACCAAAGAAAATCACCACATCTAGATACTAGCTAACCTCATCTAATTAACGCTCATTCAGCATAGTCACCACCACCTAGAATTTGATTCACAAATAATCTAATTCCAGCCAAGAATACAACTATGCTCCACCACATGCAAAATGGCAAGAGCTTCCATGAGATTATTGGTTTGGAAATCCAAGTATAAATTGAGAAAAAAATCTGAATATCTCCAGAGTTATCACGACTAACCCCACCAATACTAGCATGGCCAAGGTTCCCTTGAGAAGAACCATCAATGTTAAGTTTCAACACCCCCTATGGAGGAGGGG